>NW_024080829.1:1996255-2297959 GCF_003009895.1 Hyaena hyaena
AGAAACAATGAAATCTGGCCATGTGTAGCAACATGGATGGACCTTGAGGGTGTTATGCTGAGCGAAATAAGTCAGGCAGAGAAGGACAAATATCATATGTTTGCACGTATAGGAGGATTAGGAGGAACTTGACGGAGGACCAAGGGGGAGAAGAAGGGCGGAAATGGTGGGGGAAAGGGAGAGAGGCAAACCATGAGAGACTCTTGAATGCTGACAAAAACTGAGGACTGATGGATGTGCGGGGGAGGGGGGATGGGCATGGAGGAGGGCACTTTGGGGATGAGCACTGAGAGTTATGTGGAAACTAATTTGACAATAAACTATTTGTAAAAAAAAAAAAAGAAAAGAATTTAAGTCAGCTGATACCTCCAGGTACTTTCCATACTAATTGACATGAAACTGATCTCTATGTGGTTAGTTTTTATTTTTTGGTCCCCAGTGCAGGATTTTACATTTATCCCTATTAAAATTTATTTTATACGTTTTGGCTTGGTATTAAGCTCTGTCAAAACTTTTTGAATTTTAGAACTTCATGGAATTTTGACACTGTAGAATTAAGATTTTAAAGTTTATCTATGAGCCTTATGAAACCAAAATGAGTCAAGTCAGGGCAGAACAGGTGCAGAAATGCCTCCAGAGGCAGGCTTAATCCAGTAAGAATATTTTCTTACGTACAGGTGCATGCTGGGCCTGTTGGGAAGAGTCACAATTGTAACTGCATTACAGTGGAGTATTCATCATTTCCAAGAACCCTACTGGGACCAGGGACAGCGATGTCTTGGAGAATGGAAAAGCAATGAAGAGACTATTTTGTTTTTCCTCCAAACATGTCTATTGTAAAGGCCAAGGGCAAGTTGCCCCAGAATGTATCACTTTGTCATGAAGATTATTCTGAGCTGAAGGCAATCAAGACCCTGCAGACTCAAAAGAACCTTTTGCCCCTCTCTTAGCTACATAGGATAAACTAAATTGGAGGTCTTTCCCAAAATAAGGACTATTACCAGATAAATTTTATCTGAGTGACCCATCTATATGGCAGGGCAAACATCTAATTACCAAACATCTGTTCTGATCAACCTGTAAAGTGCATCCTTTTCCTCTGAACTCCCAGACCCCTACCCACTTCTTCTTAGTTTAGGATGACATATATGTCTCATTTTGCCTGACTGTCCCTGGGATTTTCGTGTCTGTATTAGATGAATTAGATTAGATGAATTAGATTAGAGTCAAAATTAGATTCCCTGTACATACACTATTAGACTTGATTGTCTTATGTCTATCTGATTCTTAGTCCAGCCAGAAGGACCCTTGAAGGGGATAGAACTTCTTGCTCTCCAACGCTGGTGAGTACTACCATGAGGAACTGGTTGTTAAACAATTTACTATTTATCATATTTTTACTTCTTTCTTAGATTGGACTCATTTCCAGATTTGGAGAGGCTTTTTCTGGGTCTTCCTTAATTTAGATCTTATCAATTACAACTACAAGAACCCCTCTTACGTGATCTTTTTCATCTTCGGGGTTTCTGACAGAGGAAATGATCTTTGCAAGGTTGTAATTCAATAGCACTTCCCAGGACAGGTTTTCCTTTTCCGTTTGAGGAATATGCATTATCTTGAAGTAGAAGGAAAAGGATCTCATCAGCTTTGTCAGAGTCCTTTAATGCATAAAAGTGCCTTCTTACTAATGCACCATAAAATGTGCACACAGACCATCTGCACACTGGTGCTGAGATTCCAGAAGCACTGCTCTCTAGTCTGATTGCTTCTCTCCACATGGCCACCTTCTCAATCTATGTCTTGGTACCACCCAAAGAGTCCACTGATGCTCAAATCAGAAGAATATCAAAGGAAAATTGTCTCTTTTTCATCTTAAATGTGCTGTGACTTTATTATTTTGGGTGTGCTGTGACTTTAATCTTTTTATATATTAAAATTCATCATATAGCAGAGTTAAATCAGTAATATTGCTATCTCAACAGGAACTCAATAATTAATTTTCTACCACTGAGAGTAAATGTTAAAGAATCAATTCTTATATACATTCAACTTTTCCAATAACAGGCAAACCTGAAAATGCTAAAATTTAAGGAAAATAATGTATCAGTGGAAAAAGCAGAATCCTAGAATCATATAATATCATACGATATAAAATCATATAATAATAGAGGTAGAAATGACCTTAGAGACCAACTAGCACAACATCCTCATCAATGCAAGAAAAAAAAAAAATTGAGGCAATTGAGGCCAGAAAAGGTGAAGTGACTTGCATACAGTGACAAAGGATGTTTGTGTTAATCTTCCAAAAATCAATAGAAGTAAAATTTCAATGCTTCTAGACTGCGGTTTCTCGGCCGCGGCAATTTTGACATTTTAAACCTCACAATTCTTTGTTGTGGGTGCTGTCTTGTGAATTATAAAATGTTTAGCAATAAGGGGTAGCAAAATATATTACTCTGAAATATGTCTCTTTGGCATAAGAATTATTTTAAGTTGATTATTTTGGGAAACAACAAACACAGGAGACACTATGAAAACAGTAGAAGCTACCCTTTTGTAAAGAAAATTTACCCTTTCTGAAGATAAATCTCCATATGTAAAGGTGTCTCCATCTCTGTAACTGAGAAGGTTGAGGAAATCACAAGAAACTCTGCAATAGAAAGGTACAGACTTAAATCTGCATAACAATCTTTTGTTTACTGTATTTTCCTGGTCACCACCCTACAACTGGCCTCCACTTGCCCTCTATTGCCTCTAGCTGAAGATGGCATTTAAACCTGAAATTATGCCACCTCATGAGTTACTTATCTTTCATGGGTATCTTTCATGTAGACGTAAAGTATCCATGTTAATAAACTGTTTTTCTCTTGTTAATCTGTCTTTTGTTATAGAGGACTTTATATCTAGCTCTCTAATCTGAGAATAGTTCCTGACTGTGTCAGCTGGATTCTTTTTGTGACATGCAGCATGCTCCATGCTCTGAAAGTGCAGCTACATGGGGATGGACTTGTAAATCATTTTAAGCAAGAAGGTTCACTTTCTTGTGAGGATCCAAGCTGAGAATGGGTTTACTTCCTTGGGAAGCATGAAAACAATACTCCCAGAGAGGACTTAGAAAGATAAACAGAAAATTGTTTCTTCCTCCTCTTGAGCAGCATCCCTGGCTATACCCACCAGATGCCAGTAGCCTCATATCAAAGCTGTGACAATCCAAAATGTCTCCAGATATTGTTAAATGCCTCTTGAAGAAAGATGCAAAATTGCTCCCAATGAGAACCACTAGACGTGACATGTCTAAAAAAAGGAAAGTTTGGGGCCTTACTCCAAGATAAGTAAAGAGGCTAAGGATAGGGTTAATTATGTAAATCTTATGAGGTTCATAGAATTCTTTGCTACTGGAAATTTGTTCATATTGGCTTTTTCCCAACTGATGCCTACACAGTGGTAGGCATTAAACAGTTAATGGTAATGCTCCTCCCACACTGTATCTTACTAGGGCATAAAGCATTGTTTTTGCGCTTCCCAAGGAAGTAAATCCATTTTCAGCTTGGATCCCCACAAGAAAGTGAACCTTCTTGCTTAAAGGGATTTATAAGTCTATTCCTATGTAGCTGCACTTTCAGAGCGTGCTGGATGCAGCAAAAAGAATCCAGCTGACACAGTCAGGAGATACTCTCAGATTGGAGAACTAGATATAAAGTCCTGCATATTATTTAGCCATTATTGAAGTAGGAAACAAGCATTTCACAGAAATGACTTCTGTTGACATTAGTTAACTTCTGTTGACATTAGAACTCAAAGACTTTACTTTGAGAACATAAGCAGAGACTGAAAGCAGTAGCCTGAAGTAAGTAGCAAATATCACATTATAGATACTGTGGAACATCTGAAGAAGAATAAAATACACCAGATGAGAAGAGAGACTTTACTCTTCGCTATGGTGACTAGTGGCTATCACCCATTCTAACGGTTCAGTAAGGAGGAGTCCCCGATTGCTAGCAGCTCCCCTGTAGCAGACCTTTCTGTGCTTGTGTCACATCCCTTTGGCTCACTTCTGATGTTAAGTGACAGCTTCAGTGGACAGTCCCTTTCCCTGTCACAGTTTGACCTGGAGCTTTGTCTATAGGAAATGATTTCCTCTGCCTTCATGCAAGTATAAGCCCCAAAGTGTTGGCGCATTAGATTCTAGAGGCAACCCTCAAAGATGAGGAAACAGCCAGTGGATCAATGTTCCAGCCTCCTGTCTTAAAGTGGAAAATTCCTGAAGACATTCTGCAGACTTCCCAGTGGAATCCAGGCTCTTGCTGTTCACAGCAGTGACCTCTACAACCTGCTATCTATATTGGGTTTTCCTTTTACCCTATCTCATTCCTTTGCTGCTCCTTCCTGTTTCCTGGGATCACCTTCCAAATAAAACACCTGAACCAGAGTTCTTGTCTCAGCTCTGCTTTCCAAGAAACCCAAACTACAGAACTTTCTATATGGTATTCATATTCATTGCAAATACTTGAATCCAAATGAACTATATAGAAAAAGATATCTCATTCTCATCCTTGAATTGGAGTCATTCATTCTTAATAGTCGTTTTGTTATCTTATTTCTGCTTCAATTAAAGAACTCCTTCTGATATTGTTAAAAGTCAGTGCCCAGGATGGATGCCTCCTATATTATAGAGTGTGGCTAACAAAATTTATTTCTGTCTAAGTGTGCTACACATTCAAAAATAATCTCTTGATATTCAAGAAACTTTAAGGCCACAAACTAACTCCACTCCTAAATCCTTTAACTCAGAGAAGTTGAGAATTTTAGCAATTTATAGTGAGGCATATGGTTGGGGATGGCTGCTTAGATTATTACCCTTCATCATTCTGGAAAAACTGGCATCTACCTTAGTGAGAAAAGTGACTTCTATGCTATCCCTTGAGAATGAAAAGTATATATGAAAATCAGGCTATCTTTAAAGCATCACCTAATTTAAGTATGTTTTCCCTAATAATTATATTTATATAATTCAAGTATTATACCAAAAACTTGTACTATTCTATACAAAAATCATGTGTGTTGGGAAAGGGTGAGTATAAAAGTTGTTAAGAAGATGAGAATAGATCCAGCCTGAGATCTCTTCCCTCTTAGGAAAGACTTTGAACTTTCAGGGTGATGGATGATGGAGAGAAAATGGACAAATGTCAAGCTCTAGTCTCAATAGCACAATGGCTGACTAGAGAAGTTTTAGAATTGCCTTCCATCGAGCTCTTAGATTTAAATCTCCAAGAGTCCAGGTATTTGCTCTCTATCTATATTCCTCAGTATCTAGCCTAATGCATTATACCTAGTAAGAGCTAGCAAGACTAATGCCTAACCTTATCCAAGTCTATATGCCAGGCATATATGTGCCAGGCCTTTTTCTTACAGGCCCCATTTACTCACATTTCATAGTTTGCCTCTAAATAATTCAAAGAAGCTATGTTTCCACTGAAAGAGGGAAAGCAAGAAAGTTAATCATCCTAAATTTTGTCCTATGCCCCAAACACCTGGTAGCACCTGAGAAGAATCAGATCCCAAATGTATTTCAGGACATTGGCTTCAAACAAACTTTAGCTGATGCTGGCATCAGTACCCATACCTTTGGTAATTTATGGAATAACACCTATTGTTCATCTGACACTTGCCTTTGATTGGACACTACCCTGGTCTCCTTGGAGGAACACATACCCTAGACCCTTTCCTAATATGAACTCCTAGCCCCAAGCAACAACAGGACTCATTCTCTTTTTCCTTCTGAGTCTCTCAGATATTCCACCTGCTATTTTCTACCTGTCGCTTACACTATTCAATAAACTCTGTTTTCACTTTCTCTGGCTTTTGTTTTATTTCTTTCCTGCATCAAGGAAAGGACCCTCTTGGCTGATCCTCTGGTACCCTCCCTGAGTTCGCAGACTCAGCCTGACTATATCATTATCACTGTGCTTTTTAAATTAATAATATGTTTTGACTCTCATTTCTACTTCCTGTGCTCCCTCTCTGGAAGGTTCCAAATTTCCTGGGCAGGCAGTGATCATCAAGCTGTTTCAATTGCATTAAGCCCAAATGAAATTACAGTAAACTGGGTTTCCTTTCTTGCTAAGTTCAGTCCAGTCATGATGTCTATGGTTAGAAAAGAGAAGATGGATATGCAACCATACCTTTTATTATCTACACTAGTTTCAGCCAGTTAGCGCAATAACAGATAAGTGCTTTCCCCAGTTCTCCTGACAGTGCATCTTCAATTCAACTAACTTGTATGTAATTCAATTCAACTAACTTGTATGTAACTTGTATGTAACTAACTTCTCTACTGATCTCATGCTTCACTACCTCTAACTCCCTCCCAACTCCTCCCTAAATCTTTCTCCAAAGCCGACACTGTATGGCTCCACCTCTAATTATTATTTATAAATTTACATGCATTTTTTTCTCACTGTAATGTCGTTACTGTGGGCAAGGTGACCAGAAATGATGTATATCCAGTTAAGATTCAGTTGGACCATATTCTCCTTTGGCCAAACCAGCTGAGTGCTTGGGTCACTTCACTTCTGGGGCTACGAGAATATAAACTTTCTGTAGTTTCTCCTTCAACATCTGTTCTTTCCATATCATACTAGTGATCCGTGACTATTCTTTTGAATTCATTAATTTGGCACATTATTTTTCTACAAACTAACTCTGATTCACTTTTTCAAATACAGTCCAAGAGTCTCTTCAAATTTCTCTGAAAAGTATTACTTTCTTAGTGGAAACCTTAGGGACTCTCTGTTTAAAGGAGTTCACCAATATTCATCATTAAAAACAAACAGAAACAAAACATAACTTATGCCCTGCTAGTATGAGATGCTACTGACTCTTGATTAAAAAAGAAAATCTGTGTGTGCTTTCCAAAGGATATTTAGACCTGCTGATGGGAGCAAATGAAATGGATGGTGACCAGCTGTTTCTTATGGAGACTATGAGGCTAGAATGATAAGAAACAAATTAAACTGAAGCTTGGAGTGGTTTAGGTTCAATGTGAGGAAAAATTTCCTGTGACTGAAAGATGCAAAAACTTGGAATGGGTTTCTAAAGAAGATAGATAACTCAACGTTTTCTGGATGTCTTCCAAAATGGAATATACTTGCCCTTGGGTAGTTAAAATAATATCCTCTTATTGTGATATAATGCATCAAGATTCTTTCCACGACTGAGATTCTTTTGCCCAGCTTTGGAGAAAATGAAGTATAAAGGGAAGTAGACATTGTTGCAAAAATGACAAAATAGCATTTTTAAATAAAATTATTACAGGATTATTTCAAACTAGTATAAAGTATGATTTGATTCTGGTTAAATGCAATTTAACAAATACTTTTAGCTATTTACTAAGAAGATAAAGATAACTGAGACGCACTCATTCTTAAGGAGCTTCCCAAAACTTGCTTTTGTTAGAGCTTTCAAAGAATGCTATGGTAGAAAAATGAATTCTTACTGCAGTAAGATTTGGGAAGTCTTCATGGAAAAATTGACTTTTGAGCTGGTCTTTGATAGATGGACAATACTTTGGTGAGAAAGTTAGACCAGAGGGACACTTCCCTTTTAATGGAGTCAGAATTAACAAAGGTTGGGAATTTATAAATACTTGAGCTGCGTGGAGAACAGACGTGTGGGGCAAGGGAAGGACCTCAGAGCTGATTAAAAAAAAAAAAGTACAAGCAAGAGTGTGACACTACAGTTCTCTGTTTTAGGGGCATCAAAGTCCAGAGAGAGGATGAAATTGTAAGAACCACGATAAGGAAGCAGCTGTGGAACTGCAGTGGCTACACTGGAATGCTATATTCAGAGCTAATTCATCTTGGAAAATTCATTTGAGATGAAATATGAAAGAGCTTCCAGTAAATAGTGTCATTCTAAAGCCCTCAAGTTGCAGTGAACTTCTTGGGAAGTTCTTGGGAAATCATCCAGGCCCAGGTAAGCCACGCAGCTGTTATGTGGAGCAAAGACAAGCTCTTCTCATCAAGTCTTACACAAATTGCAAAATCATGAGCACATGAATGATTGCTGTTGTTTAAGGACTCTGACTTTTGGGGTGGCTTTTTATACACCAACACATAACCAAAACACAAACATATACTTAATATGAAAATTACATAGGGTCATAAACTTTAAATTTTGGGCATTCATATGATATCAACTCACGATTATTATCACCACATGAAAGAAAGAAAACTTTAACACACACACCCACACACACACAAAATGAAAAGACAATCTCAGACTAGAGGCTAGTTCTTTAAATTTAGTAAATTTAATTTCATAAACAATTCACAGTATTTCTTCATTTTTCTCATTTTTTTCTGTATTTACTGAAATGTCATGAAGAACTCATACTTGGAAATCATTGCTCTACTAACTCGTAGGATGGTTCCAGAATCAGGATATCTTTATTTAAGAGGACTTTTAAAATTCAAATAACTTTTCTTGAAAAAGGATGTATCTTGACCACACTAATGGCAAGTCCTTCCTTTTCTAAATTGTACTCTGTATCATTAATGAATATGGTGAATAGATAAAGGATTTCTCTAACCAAAACCACAATTTGAATATTCTTGTTGGTGTTATCTACAAAATTTGGTTATCTATACACTTTGGGGGGATACAAAACTATTGGCACAGTTCATAGGTCAAAGATGGGGTGTTGCTGTGGAGGGGAAACATTCTCACTTGCATAACAATTCCTAGGCCTGCCTTGATCAGATGTTCCACACCATTGACAAGCATGCTTCAGTGAATTAGACAAGTTATATTCCAGATTTGTCTCCCAAATAAGTTATCCACATTCTTATATTCACACTAGGCCTGTTGGTCCAACCCTGGCTGGCAAGATGCATGTACATGTGCCACATGGGTCTGAGGCACCGTCTAGACATTGGGCATCTATGATAAGTCCCCATTAGAATAGAGAGGTCACCTGAGTGTGTCATTAATAGCCCCTTTTTATATCTTCCCATGAAATTAGTAGGGCTCACTTAAGACTTATTGATTATTCAAGTTATTTTTATGATCAACTTGTTGAACTAACATATGTTAGAATGATATGGGTTGATTACTAGGCTTTAACATTCAAGCTAGATTACTGTTTTTTAAAAAAATGTTTTTAATGTTTATTTATTTTTTGAGATAGAGAGACAGAGTGTGGGTGGGGGAGGTGCAGAGAGAGGGGGAGACACAGAATCTGAAGCAGGCTCCGACCTCTGAACTGTCAGCACAGAGCCTGATGTGAGGCTCAAACTCATGAGCCATGAGATCATGACCTGAGCCAGTCGGGCGCTCAACTTACTGAGCCACCCAGGCACCCGAAGCTAGTTTACTCTTAACATGTATTTCTAAACATGTCATAATTCTTGAAATAGTGAGAAAATTTTCCCACCTGCTTGCCAGTGGAGAACATTTCTGTTCATCTTTGACTTCTTGTAGCAATTTTATAGAACGTGAAACAAGGCAAAAAACTTTGAATGAAATGCTAAGGGATATTTTGATAAAGCCAAACTAAGAATGCCTGAAATATAATGAAATAAATTTCTTTCTTTGGCTCATTTTACGTATAATTATAAGTTACAAACATGACCTTAAAATTTACAAGGATAGCTACAAATACCTTTAAATTAAAAATTGGACTGTGGTATATAAGAGTAAGTATATTTCCTGGCTTGAATAAACCAGCTCTAAATGACTTGTTTGGGATAATTGAGGGAAGTTGAATATTATCTGAAAACTAAATGTTATTAAGGAATAGTTGTTACTTTTGTAAAGTGTGATCATGAAATTGTGGATTTTAGGAAATGTTCTGATTTTTCAGGGTGTATATTGAAGTGTTTAGTGGTAAAATGGTTGTTCTAAAACATAATTTATTTTAAAGTACTCTAAATTTATGAAGTAAATATGCCAAAATGGGTACAGTTGTTTTTTTAAAGGTTGTAGGTGTTTGTTATCCTAGTCTCTCTATTTGTCTCTATGTTTTTCATAATAATATTTTAAAAAGGATACATGTATCATATGCTTACATTTTTCTTTGAAGGAATATGATGGAAAGATTCAATAAATCTTAAATTGCACTTTAAAAAATAGATGCTAAACCCTAAAAAAAAACTACTTTAGAGCGTCTAAGCGTCCTCTCAGAAATATTCTCTAATTCTGACTCAATTCTATTTATCTTAACTACAGTCCATAGACACACTTCCAGCGATCAGAATAATTTTGATATTGCTACAATCTGAGCTCAAACAAGCACAAGATTCAAATTTTATTTTACTTAATTTGATGAGTTTCAGATATGTGCACTTTGATTAAGCAGGCGATTTAGAGAGCAGATAATGGGGCTGACACAGCCTTCTGAACTAGGAAAAGCACAGCATAATTGAAGTCTGCTAACAGGATTTCCAGCAGAGAATGATTGCCCGAGTGTGTGATCTGATTTTCTTTGATGTTTGTATTACGGTAATAGCATTAACAGCATCCCAAACAACACTTAATGAAATTTTAGACTCGCTATACGTGAGGGCTCCTCTGTCATCAAACTTGACTGTTTTCTATACAATTCTCTCAGGTATACGAGCTCAACATGTGGGAAAACCAGATTATGGGACACACATCAGCTTCTCGAATTCCAGGCAAAATATCCCTGTTTTTAAACATAATTCTATGTGCTATCCTTACCTAAACCCGTATGGATTTTGAAGTAAGAAAGTATCTAAAATAGTCAAAAACACAGAAGTAAAGGATAGAATGGTGGTTGCCGGGTGCTGACAGGAAGGTGCTGACTAAAAGTCAGGTAATCGAAAACATCAAGGTTCAGTTCTGCAAGATGAGTAAGTTCTAGAGACCTGCTGAACAGCATAGTGCCTATATTTTACAACAATGCATTACACACTTTAAAAAGCTATTAAGAAGATAGATCTCATGTTAGGTGTTCTTATCACCATGGAAAGAAAGAAAAAAGAAAGTGGGTAGATCAACATCACCTGGGCGTGAGTATAGGCATAATAATTGAGTAAGTCCTGCTAATGGTTGGTGGTGATGGTAGCTTAATGTACAAGGAATAGTGCATTTCACATTTCCAGAAATTTGCTTATATCACTTTAAAGGTGATTTAGAAATATAACAAGTGTTAATTGTCATTATAAGGAATCTAGGACTCTAATTACTACTTGTAATTTTATTAAAAGTGAGTCAGTAAAGAAATTTTGAACTATGTCTTTAAAAAGCTTCTCAATGAATAATTAACACTCACAGAGAGAGAGAGAGAGAGAAAGAGTCGTCATCCTGACTTCACTGTCATATAAATTTGGAACCTGAAAATTCATTTCTCCCTGGAAATGTTTGAAAAATGAAAGAACAGGTTCTTGCTTTCCATAACTCATGCCTGACTACTAATCTGTATGACTGATCTATATGTAAGTACCAAGGTTAAAATCCATATCTAAGATGTTCCAGGTTTGATGGAAAGGGGTTTTATTCTGTATGTATATTTGGAGGGAAGGTCGTGGTTCTTAGGTTAGAGCTAAAAATGGGGGCAGCAGCGTGGGAGCAAGTGGGAATTTATGCCTGATTGATGAGTCAAGTATAGGTATTAACGATTCCAAAAACTAAAGTTACACTAAAACAAACAAGTAATTAATAAAAGTAGGCAATTACTGACAACTGCCAGTAGGAATGAGAAAGGCATTTGACTGGCTAAGACTCCTACCAGTATAGTTAGAATCCATTTTAATATGGCCCCAAGTTGCAGAATTTCAAGAGACACCAGATATATGAAAATTCTGCATTCTGGTATTTGTGATTATAATTTTTATTAAAGGCACTTCAAACAGGTCATTGAATAAAAGTCAGGAAAATATTGTTCCTCTACTGTGGCTGTTTGATTTTGAAGTTCAGCTAGTATGATGGTGTAGTCTAGATTTCAAAATGCATTAACATATTTCCATTCACTACAACAGATCTTTTTAAGACCCTGGTTCCAAACTCAATCATAAGAAAGCAGTTAATTTGAAGATTCTGAAAATCAATTTTGTTTTCCTTTTGTTGAGATCAATTACCTTACTGTTTAGAAAATTCAGATTCCACAAGAATTTATTAGCTAAATCAGAAAGTGTGAATATATTATGGATGATGGCTTATTTTGGACTCTGACTAGAAGACAGAAAGATTATAAAATCATGACAGAATTTTAAATATAATTCACTCATTTGGGGGCCAACATTTTGAGCCCCTCCAACAATCAAGGAATGTGCTTGGTTGGTCTTATGCTGTGTACAAATACAGCAGCCAGGAAGACAGCCCCTTCCTTCTAGGTGACCTTAAGAGATCAGTTGATAACCTGCAAATATTCAAAAGTATGGAAATTAATTATTTACTATTTTTCTAAGTCAATAATATCTATATCTATATCTTTTATGGAAATTTATCTTATCTATCTAGGAATTGAAAAATAGATATTTAACATGGGGTATAACATAAGAAAATAAAAGTGACCCACAAGAATAAATGCTCCTGGGCACCTGAAAAGAGGAGAAAACTTGGGACTTGAATTTGGTTCTATTTTTTTGGCAGCTCAGACGAAAAATGGAAACATAGATCATTTCTTGATATTGTTGTTGCTGTTTTCTAAGAAGAAGGAAGCATTTCTGTTCCTCTGCAGTGGCAACATTTTTCCTGGAAGCCAGTCCTACTAATCATGAATAACTTCACTCAACAAAGACAGGTTGCAATTTCCCAGCATAGGATGAATTTATTTTTGTCACATCAAACATGTTGACAAGAGTGTATGGTCGACCACATCATACACAGCAAAGAAGGTTGATTTTTATTCTGTTTTGTAGAATAAGTTGCAGGGTCATTCATATGTCCAAAAGATTTGAGGTAACATCATTTTTGTATCAGTTCAAGATATCTTAGTTTTCATGATTCTGATAGTGTACAAATCCCAAAAAGTAAAGCATTCCGTACTTCTGAGAATAATAGCTAACAGTAAAACATAAAGAAAGATTCATGAGGAAATGTTTTATGACTATTAACTCTAATGTGTTCAAAAGGTTACCCAGCTTTGGTGTCATTAAGAGCTTTTATCAGAGGATTTCCTAACAGAACAAAATGGTTCTCTTGAGGTAGTTAAATAATACCTTTGATATTTCCTTTTTATTCAAAAGTGTGCTGTGTATTTTTAAGAACACATTTCAATTGTTATCAAGTAAGCTTAAATTATTTTGGGAAAGGCAAACATCAGTGGATTATGCTCGTAGAGACAGATGTTTTATTTAACAATCTAAGTTCCAAAAATAATTAACAATATAATAGTAACGTGATTTTGTGAATTCTATTCTATGGCCGGTTTTTATAAATTTTCAATTTTCTAGGGACCTATAGAACAACTGGATAGCCAAATGATTTGCTTGGCTTCGGTGAAAAACTGTTAATGGTAGGCTTGCAATAAGTATCAAGGTGTACGGAAATTGAAATTCTTCACTAATTAATTTGAATGTAAAACTAAGACTGCACAGACCTATTGAATAAGATTGTTCTATTGTAATGTAGGTGTGATGGTTAGTCGTCCTTTGTAAATGAACTTTCATTCTTTTAGCAAATATTTACTGAGTCCTACTCTAAGTCCAGCACTGTAACATGTGGGACATAATAATGAGTAAAACAGACAGTCTTAAACTTGTGGTGCTTAAAGTCTGATGAGAGGACAGACAGTAGTCAAGATATTTAACAGACACTCATGCTATAAAGGCACGTCCATTGCATAGAAGATACATGAGAGTGCATCATAGGCAGACCAGATGCAATATAAGGGTCAGGAAGGCTTTCTAGTGGAAGTGGCATCTGAGTTTTTATTTGAAGGTTGATTGGTGTTAAATAACCATGAAGAAGAGGGTAGGGAAGTACATTCCAGGCACAAAGGGAAGCCTTTTCAAGGGCTCTGAGGTAGGAGGTATGGAAGAGCTGTAAAAAGAAAAGGCCTGTGGGATTAGATCACAGAAAGTGTGGGGAAAGTGACATGAGATGGAATCAGACAGGCAGGCAGGGATAGATATTAAGATTTTGGTGTTTATTATAGAGGATGGTAAAATATTGTAAAGTATTGTAAATTACTTCAAAGGAGAAAACCTTTGCAATATTTTAAACAGAAGGGTGACATGATCAGATTTACAGGTTTTTTAAAATTATTTTTATTTTTTTTAATCCCAGAGGATAATTTACATACTATAATATGTCCCCACTTTATATAGTTCGATGAACTTTGATAAATTAATGCATGTTTATAATCACCATGAAAATTAAGATATACATATTTCTTTTGCCCCCAGAAAGTTCTTTCATGCCCCTTTCCAGTCTCGATGACACCTACCCAGTCTGAGGCAGCCACTGATCTGCTTTCTGTCACTACATATATTATTTTTGCCTCTCCTACAATTTTATGTAAATGGAATTTTACAGCATGTACTCTTTTATGTCAGGCTTCTTTCACTCAGCATGTTTTTGGGATTCACCCATATTGTTGCATGTATCCATAATGCTTTGTCTTGCCAACTAGTATTCCATTCTTTGGATATACTTTAATTTGTTATCCATTAATCTGTTGATGGACATTTGTGCTGTTTTCACCTTTGAGCTATCCAGAATAAAGCTTCTATGAATATAAAAGTCTTTCTTGGACCTATGTTTTCTTGGATAAACATAATATCAGGGGTCAAGTATATGTTTAACTTTGTAAGAAGCTGCCCAACATTTTTGTAAAGTGGTTTTACACTTCCAAACAATTTTTTTTATTCTAAGTAAAACCTTAAACATTCCCATAAATGGTGTCTGAGAGTTCCAGTTCCTCCATAGCCTCACTCGTACTTAATATGGTCAGACTTTTCAATTTCAACAGTCTAACAGGTATGAACTGATAGCTCATGTGTTTTATTTTGATTTTAAATAAATCACCTTGACTTCAGGGTGGAAAAGGACTGCAGGGAGGCAAAAGTGGAAGCACAGAGATCAATAATTAGGATGGGCAACTCATGTGGGCTTGGACAGACTATCCCAGCTTAAAACTGAGAATCCTACATTCTGGGAACCCTCTTTGTGGTGAGCGAACCTGGATGGTTAAACACTCTATCAATAAAGAAGGAATGGTGGTGGTTTGGCTCGAGTGAATGACAGTGACAATGAAGAGAAGTAGAAAGATTTGAAAGATATTTAGGAGATACAAATCAGCAGATCTAAGTGATGGAGTAAATAGATGTGGGGAGAGGAGGAAGATGCCAGGGGAACTCAGGCTTCTTGCTTGACAACTGAGTGGACAGGGATGCATGCATGGGGGTGGAGAATCCTGGAGGACCAGGTCTGGGGAGGATGACCTCAAGGTCAATTTTAAGCATGTAGAATGTGGCCCATCTCTGAGACATCCACATGGCATTGTCAAATACGTAGATAGCCTGGAAACTAGAAGACAAGACTGGGTCAGAAATACAAATTAGGGATGCGGGCTGACAGTTGTGAAGATTTTTGAGAACATGGGTCTGAATGAGACCAGAGGAATTTTATCGCAGAATTTTTGTGGAAGTTTCTTAATGGAGCTTTCCAAATGTTTTTCTCTGTGATTTTTTAAAAGGTTATTTATTTATTTTGAGAGAGAGAGAGAGAGAGCGTGTGTGCACATGCATGATAGCAGGGGAGAGGCAACAAGAGAGGGAGAGAGAAAATTCCACGTGTGCTCTGTGCTGTTAGTGCAGAGCCTGATGCAGGGCTTGATCTCATGAATTGTGAGATCATGACCTGAGCCAAAATCAAGAGTCAATTGCTTAATGACTGAGCCACCCAGGCACCCTTCTGTGATTTTTGTAATATGTAATTCGTACTACTTCAGTATAAGAACAAGAATAGACCTTTGTCGTGAACAGGTCACTTTATGTGGCAATTTTAAAATTACTTTTGATTTCTTAATATCAAAAATGTACCATCGCAAACTCCCTCTTAAACTAGAATTTCCAATCTGGTATAATACTAACTCTAATAATTAGTTGGATTAATGAATGCTTCTCTACTTGTCTCATGTAAAATATATTTATTGCAGCATCATTTAAAGATGACATTTTTTATTTTTTTATGTTTATTTATTTGAGAGAGAGAGAAGGAGAAAGAGAGTGCAAGTAGGGGAGGGTCAGAGAGGGAAATAGAGGATCCAAATCGGTCTCTGTGCTGACAACAGAGTCCAGTACAGGGCTCAAACTCACAAACTGTGAGATCATGACCTGAGCCAAAGTGTGATGTTCAACCGATTGAGCCACCCAGGTGCCCTAGATGTAACATATTTTTAAATGGGTGGTAAAATGCCAGATTTCTGAGGAGCTCAAATTCAAGGGCATCTGCCTTTTTTGAAGAGATTGCTTGATGACTATTTTTACATCTGCAAATCATAAAACTCAGATATAATCCCTTTGCTTGAAAGATGGCTACAGCAAGAAGCAAATATACAAAGATATGGAGAGCTCATTCTAATATGAAATTCCAAATACTACATCTTAATTTGGGTATGTTAAATGTATGTGTTACTTCTAGATTACATCCTAACTGGGAATCAGAGAATGCACCAAAATCTGAATCATAACAATGCCAATATTAGTAAAATACTTTACTATACCTTACCTTCAGAAAAACAGGGTTGTTTTTTTTTTTTTAATTTTAAAAAAGTTCTTAGGGACCTAATAAAGAGAGCTGAAGAAAATGTGCAAAAACAGTAGAAAAGTATTAATGAAAGGCAAGCATTGAAAATGCAAATTGTAAATTTAAGAAAAGATCACTTAACAGGAGGAGATGTAGCCACTGAAAAGATCTAAGAGAGTCTGGGATGGAAGGAGGGATAATGAGGAAAACTTTGGTGCCATATTGTGCTGAGTATCAGAACATCACATCAGCAACTAGGAAAGCATTCTTTTTGTCACATGACCTGTTAGACCACATCTGGAATACTGTGCTTAACTCTACACTTCTGGACACTACATTTAAGCATTCAGCTCCAAATTGTTCTTAAAAGTATGTTCAATTATTTTTCCACCATAGTAGTAAACACAGGGGCCAGAAGGTTGAAAAGAAAGAAAAAGTTCAGAAAAAAACATGAGCATAGTACAGAGGATTTCAGGGTTAAATAATGTGATAAAATGAAAAGAACACAACACATCAACTGAGAGAAACTTATTAGTGACTCAGTTATTAGGGGGCTTATTAGGGTTTCATATGTATCTCTGAAGGCAAAGAAGAAGGAAAATAAATGGAAAACATCAGAATTTGGTAAGCATGGTAGAATAGAATGAGAAGAAAAGATTCTTCTTTTTGAACTTTCATTATTTAGTTTTTGGTAGGGAGGAAAACCATCTGACTTGGAATTTCCATGGGTTTTATTCCTTGAGATATTCCAAAAATTTCATGAAGACAAGCTCAGAGTCTAACAAAGGGGGAAATGACTGCATGTGAAGAGTCCATGAGAATGGGAGAGCATTTTAATGGGGTTCAGCTTGGATTTAGATGTCTATGAGGAAAATACAGGGGAAGGCTACAGCATGTTCCAAATGACTATGGGTCAGAAAATGTGTAACAGACGGATACAGATTGTGTGTCAGTTGCTAAACTTTGTATCAATTCTGATTTGAAGATTGTTCCTGGTGACTGACTTGTAAACATGTCTTCCCATTGGTAGCCACCATTGTAGCCCTTATTGTAGCACAATTTTAATAGAGATGATTTAAGCAACTTTATATCAGAGAATAAAGTAAGCCCCATCCTCAATTCCAGGAATCTGGTGTTGTAGGCAAGCATTTGTTGTTTTCCTATTACTGCAATTTGATGGAGTGTCTGCAGGGTGCTGAATGCATTATGTAAAGTGCATTGAAGATACAGTGAATGTTTTCTGAAAGCTTTTGTGCTCCAAGTTATTTTCTAAGGTGCTATTTAATACTACCAGATGCTAATACAGTGATGTGGAATATACAAAGCCTGGTGAAGAATGCCCTTCTCTCTACTTTTTCCAGTGCCTTGAATGCCCACTTGCTGTGATTATTACATTTCTTCCTTTCATTTTATCAGCAATAGACTTCCAACAGAGTGTAAATTTACGTAAGGTTTATTCTTTGTTTTATACGATGAATAGAACCTGATCTCTAATTCAGGGGACCCTATGCCATTCTATGCATTTGTCCAGCTGGACACTATTTTAGGCTGTTTCAGAATATGTGTGCATTTAGGGCAGGGCAAGGGGGCTGGACAACTTGGATTGTATTTGGTATGGAGGCAGCTGCATTAATAAACCCCGCTTGATACCACTGATTTCATTTTACAGTAACAAGTGTTTTTATTTAAGCTGTCCATTTTCCTATGAAATAAGATTAAATATTGCCTTCCTCACCTCATTGTAAATTTGATTAATGTTAATAATTTTCCCCCACCAATACAGGAATTCAAAATTTAACACATGAATTATAATTCTAAGGAGAAAGAATGGATTCAGTTCTTTTGCATTCTTTTAGAAGTGTGAAAGGCAGCAGTTAACCCGAGTGAAATCCCCATTCATCCATATTCTTAAACCCAACCTTGATGTTTGCTGTTCCCTGCCACACTCTGATCAGATCAAAGTGTCTACTCAGCATCCACCAGATTATATCCATTCCTACTTCTGAGCCTTTGTTACATAATTTCCTTCTCCCCTTAGCTTTTTAAAACATTTAAATGATTTTTATTGTGAAATATGTCCAATACACGGAAGAAAGCAGAAAATAAAATGCAGAACAATCACATGTATGCATCTGCCAACAGCTTTAATAGATATTAATTAGTCATACCTGCTTTGGTCTCTCCAGTTTTGTGGGTTAGTTTGTTTTTGTTTTTGTTTTTGTTTTTCAAGAAAAAAAAGCTTGGCTACAAAAAAAAACCTTCCCATTCTTTTCAGTCTAACTATTTGTCTTTGTCATTCAACAAACAAACAAATGTTGAACACGCCTAGAGGCCCCACTACCTGTAGAGGCTGTGCAGGTTGTAGAGAGGCAGGGAGAATAAACCAAGTAGCCTAATCTTTTAAGAGTTCACCATACAAAGAAAGATCTTCCCCTGTTTAAATACTACCTTCTCTCAGCCAGTCTTCTGACTGATGTCTGCCTTCTCCAGACATCTAGGATGCCTATGATCTAATAACACCATTTAAGGTATCGTGCATGCAGATAAATGACCAGCGTATGCTGGAACTGGCTTGTACTAGCTTGTGAGAGATCACTCTTTCCAACACTGCATTCAATGATGGCAGAATTAGCAAACACTACAAACCAGAGTTTTTTTTATTTTTTAGGAGAGTTGATTTATGAGAAAATCACTACATATAACATATATAATGTACCTGTCTTGTACACTTAAAGTGTTCTTATAAATAAGACTTAACTGTGAGTCCTACAATCTCTTGAAGATGGAATCATGTTTTATTTGACTTTCTTAATTCCTGAAGAGTTGGGCAAACAGTAGGCATTTTATAATTACTTTCTGATCAGTTTAAAAGAGTGTGTTCAGTTCTCATCTTGCCACAGTGATTCATTAATGACACCCACTTTGCCCTGTTTCTGTTACAGTGAATTTTAAGATGCTGTTATTTGAAATTGCTCTGATAGCTAATTGCTTTCCCTCTCCCTGTGAGGTAATTTTACAAACATCAAAATATCAAGTACTTGCAGCCCAGAAAGATACATTCCAGTAAACGATAGTCTCTCTGGTCCTGTCCTTCCTCTGGCGATGCTATGCTCTAGGACACAAGCCACCTGCTCCATCTGTGGCTCACTTGCACTCTGCACATTCTGCGTCCGTCACCCAGCAGGGCTCTTTTGGAAGCCTGGCTTGATGCTAGTCAGTTATTAAGAATCTTGAGAAAGGGAGGGGAAGGTGTGAGGTATATGCTTCTGGATCAGCAAAGGGCCCTTAGCATGGACCACAGGATCTATCAAAGTGAAATGAAGTCAGATGCTAGCATTGACAGTCATGTACAAGTGTCTCAGAGTCCTGGCCTTTTTATATCTTCATTTCTCATCCCTCTCATGAGATAGCAAAGCTCATTGGAGAGACCAATGCACTGCAGTTCTCATATTTTCAGACTGTGATCAGTGCTCCTTATAATTCTTACACAAGGATAAAGATTCTCACAAGTCTGGGGTATATCTCTCGAGAAACTACTGTCTGTTGTACCTCAGGGGTCCTTTAAGAGACCAAACAGGGCTGAATTTTTCTTTCGTTTGGCCCCTTTCTTCAGTAAACCACTCTAGTGTTCAATTCCTTTGTCCATTTTTAAACTGGAAAAATGTTTTTCTTTCCCTTATTCGAGCAAAATTAAAATAGAGAGTAGATTATTATGATCATATCATGGATCCTGAGAATTTAAAGGAAGTTGCTTACTGGCCTTCTTTTCCCTCAGTCATATTTATTGGGGTAAGTGGGCAAGATGTAGAGGGTGCTTTATGCTTTGTGATATGACTGTTTACTTAGGTTTATGTTCCATTAGTAGAGGAAACAGCGTCCACTTCCTTTTCTCATCTTGCCAGAATTCCCAACATTCAGGCTACTTGGCTGACTTTCAAACTGAAGATGCTCCTTCAGACTCATTGTCCTGATCTTCTCCCCTTTCCAGTGGCCTTTAATAAATCCTCAATCCTTGGGGAGGAAGCAAAGGCAATCAACTGGTTTTCCCATTTTGCTTGTCAAATGCATTTTAAATTCTCATTTTGAAAAGAAAAGGTTTTGCAGAGGTGGCTTCATTCTCTGTGTTAATGAGAGATTAGGACATTCGTCCCTCCTATCACCACACCTAGTGTGATCTAGTGTGACCACAGTGCTTCTTGGCAGCTCCACCAGCCCATAGGGCACCCAACATTTTCCATCCTCGGCCTCTGTGATGACAGGACAATAGACTGCATCTGGCCTCTGCTGGAACCACATTTCTGTGCTCGTTTCCTGACTCTTCATAAATCACAATCCTTAGCAGGCCTTACACTTTTCTTGTCAGTTACAGAATGACTGAACTTTATCATCACCTCACTGATCAACCTGTAACAAGTTTTCTTGGTTGGACTGGGACAGTGAAAGTAAGCAAGATCCGCGTTTTAGAACCACTGATTTACACAGGGCTTGAGGAGCCTCTCAGGAAAAATCCTGACACGTTTCTACAGTTTGAGTCCAGACATGTCTGCGAGATGAGGAACAATAAAAGGAGGAACAAAATGGGAGAAAGGAGACTTGAAAGATAAGATAGACCCATCATCAGGGACCAAACAACATTTATTTCAATACTTAATTCAAAAAATGTTTATTGGATGCCTAGTGTATACCAGAGCCTACACTAAGTGCCAACCTTAATTTTGTGTGCTTTATCATCTGTGAACACAGAAAATAAGAAGACTGGCTTTGTTTCTGGGCTTCTATGTGTGCTTTAGGTGGTCAGGACAACTTTACAATTATAGCTTTTATAGCCTTAGCACCTTTGAGAAATTATTAATTTTGATAACTAATGATATTCAAATTGAGTTATTTTTTAAATATTAACTAATACTACCCAAGATATTGGAATAGAATCCTAGGTATGCTAACATATTTCAAAAGAAAAATTATCAATGTTACCTAATAATTTTCATATGAAATGTTACATTTCCAAAGAAAATGGTATGCCTTTCTTACAGTTACCTGGTAACTTCCCATCTTTTTAGGGATGCTTGATTAGATGTGTTCAAATCCTTAAATGCATTAAACAAATTATTATGTTTTATATAATTTCATGTGTTGTATATAACTGCTAGCACTTCCATCTTGCCATTCTGTCCATAATAAAGGACCCAAATACTCAGAATGTGAAATGAAAACATTGATGGGTTTGATATTAAGTAGAAACTCACGAACCTTGAGTTTTTGCCCTACCCCAAATTTGACCATGTGACTTTGATTCTTAGGATAAACCCTGAAATGATGTGGCCATTACTGTGCTGCTGGTAAGACTGTAAAGCTGTATCATTAAAATTTGTCTTTGTCAATTCCACTCCTTGGGCATTTTACCACAAGAACAGTGTACAGTGGAAAAGAGATATAAGAGAATTGGATAGTGCCCCAGTTAGCATCTCCAGGTACATGTGGACCCAAAGGGCAAATATTTAAGAACAGTGGTGAGCACAGACCACTCAAACTATACCCTAATGTTAAATTAAGGAATATAATGGAAGCTATCAAGAATCTAGGTAATGGCAGGACATTTCACCTTCTCTGAGTCTTTGGCAACAAATCTGTATAATCTTTAAAAATTTCTAGGGTGGTGAATATGTAAAAAGCCACATAAAGGACCACACAGATATAAAAAGACCTGCTAAAACTTTCAGCTATAAGATGAATAAGGTCTGGGGATCTGATGTAAAACAGACTGACTATAGTTGATAACACTGTACTGAAATTTACTAGGAGTAGAACTTAAGTGTTCTCACAAAATTAAAAAAAAAAAGAAGAAAGAAAGAAGGAAGGATAAACATGCAAAGTGATGAATGTGTTAATTAATCATATTAGATGGGGGATCCTCTCACAATCTATATGTATACTGAATCACAATGATAAACTCTTTCCATATCTTCCAATTTTATATATCAATTATACCTCAATAAAGCGGAAAAAATATCTGCAAATAGTGAAACTCATTCATTGCTGTAACGTGCACTGTTGTAATTCTTGATGACACAAATTAACTGCCAGAAGACAGGAATTTCCCTTCATGAGATTCTGGGTATAAACATGAGAGTATCTTCTCATCTGCATAGTTAGAGTTCAGTGCATCAAAGTAACTTAGCAGATTCTGGGGCACCAGTGTAAGGACAGAAACATCAAAACTACCCATCAATTCCCACTTCCCTACTTCTGAAAATATTCCCAAGCCTATTTCCTGAGGCTGTGATACATGCCTCCAGTGTTGGAGTTTGTTGCAGTTGCTTAGATCGTATCAACTTCTGCTTCTCTCTGGGACAGTCACATCGTGCCAAAGAGAGCCTGGTTTCCTCTGAACTATTTCTAGGCTAAGTGGATTGGCTTCCGGATTGCCGCCAATAAGTTTCCACTATTGTTTGTCTAACATATGAGGAATTGCTACCAACAACACTGTAAAACAATAACAACTAATAACAGCTAAGGAAAGCAGCACTGGCAATTCCGGTAGCCAGCATCATCAAGTCATGCAGGCCTACAAGAATTAATTGACAACCACAAGAAGCCAGAAGTGGGCAGTTGAGGTTTGAAGATAGCTACCGCTGTGACGGAAGTATCCACATTAGTACTGTGAAAATTAATACACGGAAACCTCACCAGAATGGAGTTGGGAGGTTCAGCAGGGGGAGCTCTCACACCCTACCACTTGCCATCAATTGCAGATCCAACAGGAAAAGACAGACCTTGCAGATGGGTATTACTTTACTACCTCAGCAGGAAGAAGAAAAGGCTTCCTCCCCCTCCTGCAATAGTCCAGGCAATGAAAGACTGAGACAACCAAGCCAATGAGAGGCCTCTATACTTCCAAATTCCAGTTTGCTCCAACTGTGTAACAGTCTATACCAATTCCATCCATTACTGATGCATGCCACACAGGATGCCAAAGGATGAAGTATCCTTAAGATTGAGTTACACTTACTTTGTAGCAATGCACAGGAGAAATAAAAACCAAAAAACTATAGTTTACAACAGAGCAAAACTTTAAAGTTTGGGGAAAGTCAAATAAAGTAACTAGGGATCTCATTTAATGCCATTTTACATTTTCCTAATCATAGAATATTTTAAAGATGTTCTGTCACTTTCTCAGGTAACAAATCAACCTTCAACTGGTTTTTGAAAACTGGTAATCAATATTTGAGGTGATGTGGTTTCTCCTGTCACATTCTAGCTCATTTATTTCTCTACTCATACTGTTCATGTGGTCCATTATAATACTCCCTCTGATACACTTCTAATCCTATTCTCATGCTTTGAAGGGTTTGTACATCAAACTTTTCAACCAATTGCCATGAAGTGTACATACTCCAACTGCTCTTTGTTTGAAACTAATTTTTTAACATCTTATATGTGGTAGGATTACTTTGACTGCTTTTATGGGTGACAGTTTCTATTTCTTCAAACTTAAATCATGTTAAAGTTTTTTTTTGGCCCATTCTTCAAATGCCAAATCAGCATTAATTTTGTATGCTTTATTATCAATAACTAAAGCTGAGCATTCCTATCCAAATATTAAAAGCATTTTTGATAAATCAGTAAATTTTGACAAATTGGTCATTCAGTGAGTTGAATCCTGTTTTTCAAAGCATTCCTTTTTTTTGGTGATTTGATCTACAAAAGTTGGAGGCCTAAACTATGTCCATGCTTACATTGAACAACTTCTATAGAATATAAATATACACTGACATTTTTGAAGTATTTTGGCCACAATAGTATCTCGGATGAAAAGCATATACATTAGAACACACCACCCATGATGTAAATTATTAATAAAGGGACAAACCCTTGAAATATTTAGGCTCCAGAAGTTGAGAAGTGTCTTTATCACAATCCCAAAAAGAGTTTATAAATAACCTTGAAGGCTCAGGATTCTGTTTATAGGTATTATATTGTGTCCTTCATCTAGGAACACTGCTGGGCTTTTTGTTTGCTTACCTATTCATGATACCTTACAGGAACTTTCGTTTCACAGTCTCCACCATAAGGGTCCCACTTGTTAAAAGTTATGATCATAGTAACTATATAGTAATATATTGTGTATAAAATTTTTATATACCGTTATCTCTATTAATAAGGCAATGAGCTAGTTATATTACTGTTAATTTCTTATCAGGATAAAGAATTTTGTATAGTAATATAGAAAAATATCTCAATTCATCAGCTCAATTTTCAATGTATTGCACATTCACATGTAGAAATTTCAATCAAGACCCTATGAAAAATCAACGTAATACTCAGAAAACTAAGCCCCTTTACCCCAAAGCTGGTTCAGCATGGATCTATGCCTGTATCATTAGTATGCTTCAATTCTAAAGTAGCCTCTCCTAAGACAGAAGATAACAAATTCAAGAAGAATTTATTTAGCTGAGGCTAACACCAGAATTATTTGAATGGCTTTTCAGTAAAATCAGGAATCAAACTGACAGCAATGATGGAAACTGGACCTCCTTGACTTTATTGATAAGACAAGAAACCTAAGAAGCAATGTTGGGCTACAAAGCCAAATAATAGCAAATGTACACACACCAAAATTTTCCCTTAGTGTGCATAAGGTAGAGCTACTGTCTCTGACAAGCCCCAGGCCTTCCCTGTCCTTACCAGTCTCTATTCTAATCCATCTCTAGATATGGTGTAAGGAATCATTCACCAATCTTAAGCTATATTCTTGTTGGTGATTGGCAGGGATTAATATTTTATTTGAATTACAGTAACTTTCTCTGAATAAAATCATGCACCCAACCTCACTTTGATTATAATATATAACCATGATATAATATGAAGATGCAAATCTCTGGATACTGAAAACCAAAATAGCATCCTAACTGCTTTTCCTAAAATAAGTTACATAAAATCTCTTTTTACAAGGAGATAATTAGCTACCCTAAATAATATAATAAAATAAGTCTCTTGTTCCTGTTGTAAAATTGAAATGTATCCATAACAAAAGGGACGACTTTAAGTTTAAATCTTTAATTTTTAAAGTTGAAGTCATTTTTCAAAAATATGTGATATCTTATTTTATATAGTTGAGCTAGCTAAGACTTTACTACCTGCTTAGGCACTGTGAAATGACTTAATTCCCAATATACTTCTTCACTTAGTAGTAAGGACTCTTAGTCATATCTTCGCCCATACAATTTGTAAATAATTGATTCAATTAAAACTTAATTCATGATTTAATTGTGGGAATATGCTTACACGTGAAGCAGAAGTTGCAGTGTTAGGACATATTTTTAAGGTCGCAAAATAACAGCTTGACTAGCTGAATCCTCAGTTTGTAAACTTTCACAAAATGCTATCAAAATAGCAAATGCTATCAAAATATCCTTCCTCTCTTGTTTTGAGGTTATCTCCACCTTGTGATTGGAAGGACAGTTCAGAATCCAGTTCAGTTTCATGCTAGAAGTTTATCACTCTTGTCAAATGAGGAGAGATCAAAGGCACAGTGATGGGGGCTAGAAAAATATGAGAAGCAGGTTCTGCCACGGAGGGTGCAGTGAGGATTCTAAGGAAGATTTATGATCAGACACAATTGAGCTGGATCTGATTAGCAGTTGGAAGCCTCTCTCATTTCATGAGCAGATGATAAAATCTATTCTGTATTTAAGAATAACCTGGAAGGGGAGAGAATGCAGATAAGAAGCTGTTAGGAACATGTGTGAGGAAAGTAGGATATTGGTTAATGTGGTGACTGTGGAAATAGTCAGAAAAGCATTAATGGGAAAGTGTTGAATGAGTTGGCAGCTGATTGGGTGAGGAGGAAAGATGATAAGAGGACAGAGAGGCAGTAACCCAAGATGCACCCCAGTGTTGGGAGCCTAGGGTCCCAGGAGAGTGTCGAAGTCTTGGCATTTTGTGGAGAATTTTGAAAGACCGGCAGATTTGAAGAGAATGGAATGGAAGCAGATTACATAAATAATTGATTCAGAAAATAAGACTATAATGCATGGTAAAGAAAAATTAAGTCATGTCTAAGAATCAAAAGACCCAGAAAAAAAGATTTCAAGTATTAGAGATTAAAGTATTAGAAAAAATTCTCATTGTGCATAAAATCCATGGGAGAATCCGTGTAGTGAAGACAGTACTGATGAGGAGAAAATGAGGTCTTCAGAGATACTTAATCCTAAGGTGAAACAGCAGGGAGGGTGGGTGACAAGACCCTGAAGAAAAGCAAGTGGAAGCTAGAAAGTGACAACACAAGATGACTCTATTATGTCAGACTCAAGGACAAGCTGAATCTGTGTTCATACCCTTTTCCATCTTGTGATCCTGATCCATGCTGTCTCCACCCTAATTATTCATTCAGTCACTCAAAAACTGATTTGATGCCAATAAGCAGCAAGCACATGCTAGGATATAAAGATGCATAAAGCAGGATCTTTGTCCTTAAGAAACTCACAGACACACAAAAAGTTTATTGGATAGAGTAGGAGATAGGTATGTTCTTGTGATACATTCATGTGATACACTGTGTTAAATATTCACTTTGAGAACACTGAGGAGAGTACAAATGATTCTGACTAGGAAATGAGCAAGACTTTCTGGAGGATGTTTGTCAAAACAGTCATAAGCAGGGCCGTTCCTAGGCGGCTCAGTCGGTTGAGTTTCCGACTTTGCCTCAGGTTGTGATCTCTTCGTTTATGAATTCAAGCCCCATGGTTTGTGAGTTTGAGCCCCATATCAGGCTTGCTGCTGTCAACATGGAGCCAGCTTCAGACTCTCTGTCTCCTTCTCTCTCTGCACCCCCTTCCCTGCTCAAGCTCTCTCTCTCAAAAGTAAATAATTTTTTTAAAAGTCATAAGTATGAACATTTATCACCAAATGCTTTTCACCAACGGATATCTATAAGAATGTTCACAGCAATATAATCCAACAGATCTCCTCCTTAGAATCAATCCAAGTGTCCATCAACAGCAGAATGGATAAATAAAGTGTGGTATATTCATAAAATGGAATGAGAATGAACAAATTACCACTGCACACAACAACATAGATGACACTATGTGTGGGAAAAGCCAGACAAACGAGAAAGAATACATACTACATGATTCTACTTAGATCAAGTTCCAAAACAGGCAACGCGATTCTATGGTATTAGACACCAGAATGACGGTTACTCTTGGGAGAAGGCAGAGACTGGAAGGGAGCATGAAGGCAGTTTCTGTGGTTATTCAATGTTATTAACATTGTTTCTTGATCCAGATGCTGCTTACAATGTATGTTGAGTTTGTAGAAATTCTTCAAGCTATGCACTTATTACTTCTGTGTTGTTCTGTACATATGTTACACTTCAATAAAGAGTGAATAAAATGAGGAAAGAAGGATTAGAAGAGAGGTAAAAGTCTGGGACCCTGTGGAATGTGAACCATGGAGGACATACTGAAAGAAGTGTGTGCCAGGTCTTCCCTGCTGCTCCTCTGTGCCAGCTCTGTGCCCAACCCCATCTGGAAGGATGATTCTTACAGGTAGAATTGTGTCTCTCCAAAAAGACAATGTTGAAGTCCTCAACCCCAGTACCTCAGAATGTGACCTGATTGGGAAATAGGGTCATTACAGATGTAACTAGTTGAGGTGTGGTCATACTGGAATAGAGTGAGCCTCTACCAATATGACTGGTGTCCTGAGAAGAAGGCCTTGTGAAGACAGAGACACAGGGAGAATGAGCACCATGTGAAGACACGGGGTTGGAGAGATGCACTGAAAAGCCCTGGCAAATTATCAGAATCTAGGAAGAGGGAAGGGAGGATTGCCCTAACATTTTTAGACAGAGCATCACCCTGCCAATGCCTTGATTTTAGATTTCTAGCCTCCACAGCTGTGAGATAGTAAATTTCTATTGTTCTAAGACACTAAGTTTTGGGTACTTTGTTACAACAGCTCTAGAAATCTAATGCATGGGCCTTTAAAGATGTTTATAGATGCATCAATGGGATTCCTAGCACTAGGTTTTAGCTAGTGTGAGGCCCCACAGAACAGAAGGTAGAAAGTGTGCTGGGCCATTCTGGCAGCTGCTGAGTTTCTCAACTGAATACTATAGCTCTCTGTCCAGGTCCTTTAACCGTTCGCTCATCCTGCCCCTCTGGCTCAGGGGTGGTAGTGGACTCTGTTGTTTCTAGCTCTAGCATACTTCCCCATCCCTGGTAGTTCTCACTTTTTCCAGCCTATACTTTTGTACATAGGTCCCCATTAAACTCCTCTCAATTACCCTGTTTGAGGATTCTCTATAGACCCCGAATCATATAAAGGAGAGAACTATCACTGCCTAGGTACAACATACATACATATACACTACACTGTGCAATTTTCAGAATAAGTGTGTGGGAGTCATGATGAGAGGCTTTTAGGAAAATCCTCTATGAGGGACATGAAACCCTAGGTATGGGCAAATAAAGATTTTTCTTCATCCACATATATTGCCTATTATTCTTAAGCAAGGTCTGTGTACTGCCTCTGAGAGACAGACTGCACTTCTGGAAGAGGAAAACTTGTACCTTCAGCAAAGCCCCTTCTTAAAACCCATATTAGGGGTGCCTGGGTGGCTCAGTCAGTTAAGCGTCTGACTTCAGCTCAGGTCATGATCTCGCGGTTCGTGGGTTCGAGCCCCGCGTCGTGCTCTGTGCTGACAGCTCAGAGCCTGGAGCCTGCTTCGGATTCTGTGTCTCCCTCTCTCCCTGACCCCCTTCTGCTCACACTGTCTCTCTCTGTCTCTCAGAAATAAATTTAAAAAGGGGCGCCTGGGTGGCTTAGTCGGTTAAGCGTCCGACTTTCGCTAAGGTCATGATCTCGCGGTTCGTGGGTTCGAGCCCCGCGTCGAGCTCTGTGCTGACAGCAAGCTCAGAGCCTGGAGCCTATATCAGAATCTGTGTCTCCCTCTCTCTCTGACTGTCCCCTGCTCATGCTGTCTCTCTCTCTCCTAGAAATAAATAAAAATATTTAAAAAAAAGAAAAGAAATAAATTTTTAAAAAAACATTAAAAAAAAACCCATATTAGCCATACTTGTTGGTTTTTCATTCCACAAAAAGTAGAGGAGAAGGGATTAATCTCTCAATGTAAGGCAATGTAAGGCAAAAGAATTTTGTGATTGGCTGTCACCATGGCCCATAATTTCTGTTTTGGGAAAAACCACCATGGCCTATTGGTATGGTTTTGGCTACAGCTACAAGCCATAAGAAAAAGCTTTTGGTGATCTGTCCATTAATGAGCCATCTAGCTTTAGAGGTCAAAGCCAATCATCAATTAGAAGTACCATCTTCAACTTCAAAAAGTATGCTTTAAAACAGAATGGCCAATAGCCAGATACAGCTGGTCATTGAATTGATGAAAGTGAGTGGATAGGAAGTCAAGTCTTATAATTTCTGTCTCATTATTATATAAAAAAAAACTGATGAATGGTCTGGTACCAAGCTTTATATATGCTAAGAAAGAGAGGCAATGATTATAATAATAGTAGTTACATTTGAACATTTGTATGCTCACCACTCCCCATGTGTCAGACTAAGCATTTTACATATCTCTCTAACACTACAAGATAGGTACAATTGTTACCTCATTTTGTAGATAAGGAAACTAAAGCTTAAAGAGATTACGTAAATTGCCTAAAGTCACACAGCTGGTAAGTGTTAAGCTTATGATTCATATCCAAGCCTATAATACACCAAAACTCTGTTGTCTTCCCAGGACAAATGGGAAGAGAAAGCCAGTGGGTCTCCTCCCCCCAAAGGCTGAAAAACTTAGGAATGGGGAAAGAAGTGAGTTACATTAATAAAAAAGGGGGGATGGGGACTAGGTGGCTTAGTTGGTTAAGCATCGGACTCTTGATTTCAGCTCAGGTCCTGATTTCTCCTTTCCTGGGCTTGAGCCTCATGTTTAGCTCTGTGCTGACAGCATGGAGCCTGCTTAGGATTCTCTCTCTCTCTCTCTCTCTCTCTCTCTCTCTCTCTCCTCATCTTGTGCACACGCACACACACATTCTCTCTCTAAAAAAAAAATAAGTAAGTAAACATTTAAAAAGGGGGAACTTCCACCCCAGATTTTGAACTCTGACTGTGAGGCCCCCATTTTGCATATGAAGAACGAAGGTTTAGAGGTTAAGTAATTGCTCAAAACCACACACTTATTAAGTAGCACAACCCAAATTTGTGCCTTATAAGATAAATAGCACTTCTTTAATGAGTTAAGGCTAAACCTCCATATTTGGGAAACTTGCGAGTATTAATCTTAGAAATTAAAGTGCTGATCAAAACAGAAAATGTCTTTCCCCGAAAAGGACTTTGCAATTAATTAAATTAATGAATGAGATTGAGTGCCTCAGGAGGGTTCAATTTCCATAATTGCTATTGTGTAGAATAGCAATTGACCATGTAGAGAAGTATTTGGCAAGATAGATCCTATAGAACTAAGACCCAAAATTGGATTTACTATGTAGAAACAGCCCGATGGGAACATGAAAAAATGGCTAGCCTCAGCTTAGTGGAGTCGAACTAAGGTTTGAATGTTATTAGTTACAAGTATCTTAAGATTTTGGTTTGTAAACTTTATGTTATGTGTTGATGCTAATTGATAAAGTTTAATACATCTTTAAAATATAGGAAAGAGGAGCACCTGGGTGGCTCAGTTGGTTAAGTATCCAACTTCAGCTCAGGTCATGATCTCACGGTTCATGAGTTCAGCCCCATATCAGGCCCTGTGCTGAATGTTTGCTCAGAGCCTGGAGCTGCTTTGGATTCTGTGTCTTCTTCTCTCCCTATCCCTCCTCCCCTCACACTCTGTCTCACTCTGTCTCTCAAAAATAAATAAATGTAAAAAAACGTTTTTTTAATTTTAAATTTAAATTTTAAAAAATATATAGGAAAGGACATTAATCCTGTCTGTCTAAAATAGCAAGAAGAATGTTTAAAAGGTAATAGAGTGTTAACAGTGAAGCTAATTGTTATTCTCTAGTAATAACTATGCACCAGTGCCCCTATATATATAATTTCTAACATTCCACTAGCAGATGCTGTCAGTGATTTCACTTCCACAGAACCATCCAGGGGAGTTAAGGAGTGGAAAAAGTATCCCAAAGGACAAAAATCTCACTCCGTAGTTCTCTAACTTCAGAGTGCTTCAAATCATATAGGATGGGGACTTTAAAGAAAGATTTTGAGGCACCAACCCCAGAGTTTCTGACTCAGCAGGTCATAGGTGGGGTCTAAGAACTTGTATCTCCAACACATTTCCACATGATGCTGATGCTACTGGTCAGGAAAGGCACTTTGATAACTGCTGTATAACCACTTTGATAACTGTATGGGCAGATCTGTTGCCTTAGGTGAGAATCAACCAGGAAAGTCATCTTTTCTCTGTCTATGTTTCCAGCAACTACTAGTTCCATATGCATCACGAAGTTAGAATTGAGGTTTAAAAATAGTTTTTAAAAAATCTTGGCATCTCTATTCTCAACACAAACGTAGGGACCATCAAAATTCTATAAGATGGACCTAATATCAGAGCAAAACCCCAGCAATCTAACTTTCCATAAGACTTTATAGTGTGTTAACTTGACACGCTATATTAGGATTTAGTGATGATGACAGAAGATGTAACTCCCAGTAAAATAATATGAGACTAGCACTCTTTTCTTTACTTAGCAGCTGAGAATCTGAGGAATTGAATGGCAGTGAATAACTCACCAAAGGCAGCAGACTAAGGAATGACGAAAAATAAATAAATTTTAAAAATTTTTAAATGAAGACAGAGAGAAAGAAAAAGACAGAAGGAGAAAAATCTAAATTTTCTATTTTCGTCTGCATGTAAAATGCACATAACACACTTGTATTGCACATGGAGGAAGGATTCCTGATAGCCCTGTGTGCCTATCATTGAATCGCAAAATGCGGAGAGCAAAACATGAGTTCATGTTAGAGAAGAGGAAATTGAGGCTCAGAGAGGTTAACCATTGCAAATTCCTCTGACTGGCAATAAGTGGCTTACTGGAAGTCCTGGGGCTTCCATCCAACATGCGTCCAGCATGCAAGTTACAACAGTTGTAAGACACTGGTTACAGTGGAAAAATCAGTAGGTCTGGATTGGGGTCTGGCCATCCTCTGCGGACCTGTCACATAATCAGTCTGATCTCAGTTTCTTCAGGTCTAACACTGGAATAACAATTTCTGCCCCATAGGGTTGTTGTTCTGGGGATCAGTGATGTTCTGTTGCATTTTTGTAAACTGAAAAGCACTGCACAAACCATGATACTCTTTTTTTTTTTTTTTTACAAATAGTTTATTGTCAAATTAGTTTCCACATAACACCCAGTGCTCATCCCCACTAGTGCCCTCCTCCATGCCCATCCCCCCTCCCCCCCACATCCATCAGTCCTCAGTTTTTGTCAGCATTCAAGAGTCTCTCATGGTTTGACTCTCTCCCTTTCCCCCACCATTTCCCCCTTTCTCCTCCCCCTTGTTCCTCAGTAAGTTCCTCCTAATCCTCCTATACATGCAAACATATGATATTTGTCCTTCTCTGTCTGACTTATTTCGCTCAGCATAACACCCTCAAGGTCCACCCATGTTGCTACACATGGCCAGATTTCATTGTTTCTCATTGCCATGTAGTATTCCACAAACCATGATACTCTTAACTGTAAACATGGTGTGACTGATGAGCCTATTGGTATTTTATAGCTGAATGGGAGAGTATAGACAGAAAAGAGCAAGAGTCTTAAAGAAAAGATTTATTCAGAATAAGGAGCCAATAACAAGTAACTCCAAAAGACTTCTATTTCATATTTCTGGTACTGAATGCCATATGCTTTTGAAAAAATAAGTCAAAACAAAAGAAACAAACAAAAAGCAAGAAAATATTTGAGCAAATCAAAACCTGCAATATCTAGATCATCCTATATGCTGTTACTGGCTAGAAGGACCAAGTAAATCACACTTGAAGCCTTTTGTATTAGTCATATATTCCATGGAGCCTTTGGGCCAACTAGCTGTTCATGCTAGGTTGTCTGTCTTCTTGCCTCAGCTGGGGACGTTCTAGGTCAATAAAACCCAGACCTTAACTTTGAAGTGGCTTATGGCTCTTGCAATTGCCAAGAGACTCCCAGATCTCTGGTTTTGGATTAGAATATCCATGAGACTATTTAACAACCCTGTGGTGCTTCCAGTTAATGGTGATTGCAGCTGTGAGGCGGCAGAATCCCAGGACTGCAGATACTCCTGGCCTGCATATGCACTATAAAGCATTAGAAGTAATATGGTGACCTCTGTGGAAAGACCCAAAATAGCCAAGGTCAAGTTGAGATGGGGTAATGAAAACTCAGCCTGAATTAGGGCCCATAATATACAGCAAGAAAAACAGGGATTACTTGTCTCCACAGTCTATGTTTAGCAGAATGTGCTCCTTCGAAAGCTGGAATGTGTGGCTGTTATTTATAGAAAGCCTTGTAAGCACGTCCAGGGCCTTTCTGTGGTATAAAAAAGTGAACTATGGTGAGCCACAGAGAGGAATTTATTGTCAAGGTTGATAAACTGAAGAGCCAGTGATGAGGATGTGATTATGTGGCTCACTGTGGCTATTTCCCTGTCAGTCATGTGTTCCATGAGGCTCAGGGCAGTTATGAAGATAGAGACAGTGGAGGGATGCACTGATTGTAAATAAGAAAACTTTTTAAAATTAAAATAAATGTTTTACATGAAAAAATGTCAACATCACTCATCATCAGGGAAATATAAATCAAAACCACAATGAGATACCACTTCACACCTGTCAGAATGGCTAAAATTAACAACTCAGGCAACAACGGATGTTGGTGAGGATGCGGAGAAAGAAGAACCCTTTTTCTCTGCTGGTGGGAATGCAAACTGGTGCAGCCACTCTAGAAAACAGTATGGAGATTCCTCAAAAAGTTAAAAATAGAACTAGCCTATGACCTGGCAATTGCACTACTAGGTATTTATCCAAGGGATACAGATGTGCTGTTTTGAAGGGGCACATGCACCCCAATGTTTATAGCAGCATTATCAACAATAGCCAAAATATGGAAAGAGCCCAAATGCCCACTGATAGATAGATGAATGGATAAAGAAGATGCGGTACACACACACACACACACACACACACACACACACACACAAACTGGAGTATTACTCGGCAATAAAAGATACATGAAATCTTGCCATTTTCAACTATGTGGATAGAACTAGAGGGTATTATGCCAAGCAAAATTAGAGAAAGATAAATATCATATGACTTCACTCATATGAGGACTTTAAGATACAAAACAGATGAACATAAGAGAAGGGAAGCAAAAAGAATATAAAAACAGGGAGGGGGACAAAACATAAGAGACTCTTAAATATAAAGAACAGAGGGTTACCAGAGGAGTTGTGGGAGGGGGGATAGTCAAAATGGGTAAGGGACTTAAGGAATCTACTCCTGAGATCATTGTTGCACCATGTGCTAACTTGGATGTAAATTATAAAAATTAAATAAATGATAGAAAAAAATAAAATAAGTATCTTACTTTTCTGGTATCCTTATTTGACCAGAAAAGAGATAAAATTAGGTTGTCATCAATCCTAACACTGTTGCATTAAGTGGACAAAAACCAAGTATAAGGAGGAAATAAGCCATGAAAAGAAATATGAGCATATATTAAGGCATTTGCTATTACTTTTCTTTTGGCATATTATCAAGAAAATCATTACCTTTCTTATTCTACAATCTGTTCATTTAGTTTAATAAGCACTTATTGGGCATTTTTGTGCTTAACTTTTATAGGGAAAACATTACTTATGTCATTTTTTTCTATTTTGTGCTATTTTGTGCCTCTCTCTTACAGAGTTTTAGGTTCTAGGAAGGTTTGTGTGGCTTTTGCTAGGGCCACTGCTGGCCTATACATGCTTTTAGGTGGGTGGAGGCAGCCTCATGGGCACATGGCTAAGCGTGAGAAATGAGGGCTGGAATTTGACTCCCACATGTGCCTCAAGCCAGCTGTCATTGGGCAATGCACAAACTGTACGCTCATACTTAGCAGCCTAGCCTCATGTAATAAATATGTTTTTAAATAAGTTACATGTGAATTAAGTATGTGTGGACTCACTGTAATCTTTGGTTTTCCTGTAAGAGGAGATTTTATAAATTGTCAGGGTAATACCTTATATTATAGTCTGCAGAAATTCCATGAAGTATTTTTTGTAAGGTGTAGAAGTATGTTCTAATTTACCTGTTATACAAATCAATAGTTCACAGTAATATTTTAGAAATTATTTGTTTATTACAGAATAATTTAATGATGATGAATTAAATTATCAGCTTCCTTCCTCATGTCCAGGATGGCAAAGAACCCCTCTCTATGTGCCCTGGAGTTCTTTAGAGTAAAAAATCTTTATTACCAGCTATTCTGTAGAAATATATGATACTGTAACAAATTTATTTCTCATTACCTAATGATCAGGAAAGCTTCCTTACAATTTTAAAATATTGACAGTCAGCAAGGGAGACAAGAAAACAGAAGTGTTACTTGTGAATTGTTCCAAAATTTGTTTCTCTGCTCTGTCAATCCCCCCACTATTTTTTCTTCTCGTACTGCATAGTCTAGGTTTAGAGACGGAGAAGCATATGTCATATGCAGAGACAGAAGATGAAGTATTTCCCCCTCTCTCTCAGTATAACATGAACTTAATGCGTTAGAAATTTTTATGAACTCACTGTCTTGGTGAGAACTATTCTGGGTGGACGTAACTAAACCCAACTAGTGCTGGGACTTGAAAACAACTAGATACCAGGTTTCAGACTCTGCCATTCTTACTTTCCCTCCATCTCTCATCATGGTTTCTGTCTCTCAATCACTTGGTTTATGTCTGTAGGTCATCTTTTTATTCTTAGACCTATTTTCTCATGGATATATAACCACCAGCAGCTCATAGGCCAGACATCTCCTAGCTTCATCATCAGAAGGAGACTGAGACTCTCTGTTCCTGGTTGAAAGTTTGGTGGGGAAAACTGGCCTAGTTTGTGTTCTCCCAACTGAGCCCAAACCTGGAATCAGCTCCAAGCAGGGCCACTCAATCAGAGAAGGCACAACAGTGAGATCTGTAGGTGAAGGGAAGCTCCTACTTGCATATGGTTATAGTAGAGGAATGGGCATTTCCGAGAAGAAAGCTGTATGGTTCTGGTCAAACAAGGGTATACGCATTCTTACTCCAACAAGTGAGGGTTAACAGGCTCTTTCGTATGTGTTTATTCAACATGTATTTACTGAATGCTGCCTTATGCCAACTAGAAGCTTGGAGTTGGAAGACACAGCTAGGGGTATATTCTAGAGCCCAGTCCAATTTAATGGCATGGATGCTCAAAGATTAAGAACTTGGGCTCTGAGTTAACAAACATGAGCTTAAATCTCAGCTTTCCCATTTACTTAGTGTGTGATCTTGGGCAAGTGATTTAACCTCTCTCAGCCTCAAATCTCCTTGCACTCAAAGCACTTCAGCAAAGAGCCTGGCACACAGAAAGCACTCAATAAATGACAGCTATCATTATTTAAAGACATATCAAGGAGATCTTATTGTCCCCGTTGTGTTAATAAAATGGTGGACTGTCTTCATGAAGACCAAAAAGAATTTAGAAAAAAATCCATATTGTTTTATTTGGATGGGGGGTTGTGGGTGGTACTTGGGCATCTTTACCAGAATACCCCCGTTCTGGCACAGAATACACAAAAGCCTCTGTACAAACCAGACTTTACCTCAGAATAATTTTATCAATTTATTGTGGCACCTAGTCCTAAATTCCTTGTGTGTCTGGATTTCGTGCCCTTTCTCTGTCTCTTCTTAATACTTGCTTGCCTCGCCATCTGTGATTTGACACTCTGCACTCCTGATTCGATATGTTGGATTCAAATCTTCCTCACCTTCGCCTTCCCAGCAAGTGTTCTGACTCTCCAAACAGCTGAGGCCTACATACTTTCATACCATTGCTGGGGTAACATACTGCATAGAGAAGCAGGGACACATTGGGATATCAGCATCAATACAGGAAGAACAAATCAAAAACAGGTAGAGGGTGAGTCTATATATTGGAGTAGATGGAGATTGACTGTAAGTGGTCCAAAGCCCTTATAAGAAGAGAAAGCTACATCTTAGAGGACAGCGATTAGCTACATTTTAGTGGAGGGTTGCCATAAGGCAGTTTATGGTCTGATCCAGAAGGAGCTAAGTAAGAACAAAGCAAGGAAAATGAAGACACACAGTGTGAAAAACGTGCAGGTGAAAGGATTATCAGGGGCTCCTTAAGTTGCCAAAAGGCTGGACAATCTAAGTTGGAAATGGGCAGGAACCAAGACAGCTCTGGAAGACCAAGAAGGAGAAATCTTAGAAGAGTCTCCTGAAAGGTAAGGGTACCACTAATAAAATGTGCAAAGTACCTACGTTCCTTTGCTGTGTCTCCCACTGCAGATTCAGACACCTAGAAGAGAGCATCTGACTGAAGATGCATATCCCCCCTTGCTGACCTGGAGCTTTGAGAGGAGACATCAGGTTACTTCAGCTGTTATGGAGGGAAGGTCCCAGATTCACCATCTGCCAGCATCACATTCAGTGGGAGACAGGTAATTCCCCAAAGGAAATCAGAGTGCTGCTAGGAAATGGGGAGCAAATATCCTCTACACATTCCTGCAACGTAACGTTTTGGTTATTTCAGTATGCAAAAATACATTGCACTGATTAGAGAAAAATAAATGTTTCCATGATTCTAACATTCAGGGATTTTTTTCATGCCAGAATCTATTTTTGTAATTGTAAATTTTATGTAGAAATCCAAATGCAAAACAGATAAAAAGCAAAACAACTGCAGTAGGAAGGGGAAGAAAAGCCCCCACATTCAGTCCCACTTTGGGCATCCCTGACGCATGACCATGGAACTCCTGTAACTTTGAGAAACACAGTTATGTGGCTCATATAATCAATGGAATACTACTTGGCAATGCGAAAGAATGAAATCCTGTCATTTGCAATAATGTGGATGGAACTGGAGGGTATTATGCTAAGTGAAATAAGTCAGTCAGAGAAAGATATCATATGTGGAACTTGCGAAACTTAACAGAAGACCATGGGGGAAGGGAAGGGGAAAAATAGTTTCAGAGATGGAGGCCAACCCATAAGAGACTCTTAAATACAGAGAACAAACTGAGGGTCAATGGGGGAGAGAGGGGAAAATGGGTGGTGGGCATTGAGGAGGGCACTTATTGCGATAAGCACTGGGTGTTGTATGTAAGCAATGAATCACGGGGATCTACCCCAGAAACCAAGAACACTCTGTGTATGATGTATGTTACCTAACAAACAATAAATTATATTCAAAACAAAAAACAACAAAAAACAAACAAAAAACTCTTTGCTGAAAGTTCTTAATTATGGCTATTTTAAAAAACAAAAACAAAAAACAAACCAAAAACTTTGACTACATATTAAAAGGTAATTCTAACGTTAGTTTTTAGAGGAAGGAGAAGAAAACATATGTATTAATGTATTTATATCCTAATTCTTGTCCTTCCTTCCTATGAGCCAGTGGTGTTATTTTGGCTGCTAAGAAATTAAAATGAAAGAATGATAGATGGCCCATAAAAATGTTTCTTTGCTTTTTAGATATTTGTTCCATGTTGCTGTGTCATTTCAAGTTATTCTTTGAAAGGCTAGAATATGTACTCTTCATCATTGATATGTTGCACTTGGTAGTTGAAAAGGATGAGACTGGATGCTGTGTGACAGAAGCGCTGGTGCAACCAGCAGAGACTGATCTCTATACAAGTAGCTTCAGTGGAGAATAAACTAAAGACTGGAGGGCATGAACTCTACAATTGCAGAGGTATTCTCCCCAGCTAAGATGAAAGTGCATTGACTGGGCAGAAAAGCAGATTGCTAGCACCAAGCCCCACTGAATGAATAGGGGAGTTCAGAGAAATCTGCACTATTGAAACTGGCACATTTCTATAGCATCAAAATCTATAGGCAACTTTTCCCCAAGTTTTTTTTTTTTTTTTTTTTTATTTCTGAGAGAGAGAGAGAGACAGAGAGAGAGAGCAGGGGAGGGTCAGAGAGAGAGAGACACAGAATCTGAAATAGGCTCCAGGCTCTGAGCTAGCTGTCAGCACAGAGCCCAATGTGGGCTCGAACCCATGAACCATGACCCAAAGTTGGATCCTCAGCTGACTGAGCCACCCAGGCACCCCTTTCCCCCCAGTTGAAAATGGTTTCCAGCATCTTCAAACAGACACTTATATAAAATTTTTTATTATGTGCTTGTTTTAAGTTCTAATCTTTATGTTCGAAACAGTCATTCCTAAACCCCTTTGCTTAATTGCAAAGTAAATCATGGGCACCTGAATGATAAACATTAGTAGCTTGTTCTTCCATCCCAATTAGAAAAGAGATGAATATGACTGTTTAACAGCTATGGTCAGAAAGAGGAGATTCAGGAGCTTAAAGAAGTAGTAGTAGTAGTAGTAGTTGCTGCTGCTGCTGTTGTTGTTGTTGTTGAAAAAGTAGACTCATAAAATCCAGCACAGATAGTACTAAACCTGCTGACTTTCATTTCAAATGAGAAGCTAAATATGGGTTACAGGAAACCAGTAGTGTGAAGGATTTCAAAGAGATCTCATGTTCTAATCCTTTTTTTCATAATCTGGGATATTGTTCAATATGCATTTAGGGGACAGGCAGAGGAAATGCTAACATTAATTAGCCCTTGAGGGAAAAGCAAACTTTCAGAACAGCTTATTTATATATAGGAATTAATTTTATCCTCAGAGAATTCATTGTTGTACCTGTGAGCCAGAATTACTAGGGCCAAATTCTTATATTTAGCCCATGCTAGAATCTTACAATGATATTTATAGGACATTTATAAGCCTTATATGGCTTCTGACTTTTTATTCCTGATGTACCACCTACACAGATTGGTGATAATTGCTTTGGGGGTCAAGTAATAATAATAACAATAATAATAATGATCATTTTTTCCACTTGGGAATTGATAATTTAGTTGTGTTAGCAAACATATACACATGAAAAGCTAAATAACAAAGCAAAGCAGTACATATTTAAGATCTAAATAGGAAACGGCACCCTAGGAATTAGAAGACAGATACCACTATGAGCTATAGCGATCATTGAAAAGTTTGTGGATTGTATAGGACCCTTAGATGAATTTTCACACATTGGTGGGATTCTGATTAGAAAAAAAAAGAGGGAAGGCAGAATCCATTTTAGGCAGGAGAATTCCCATGCATGATATGGAGGGATACATTAGGGTAAATAGCACTAGCTGCCTTAACAAATAATCTCCAAGTGTCAGTGACTTAACACCGTAAACCTTAATTATTCACTTGCATCCCAATCTAATGTGGTGGGTCCAAGAGTGGGGAGAGAATAAGGTGTTCACCTTTCCCCAGTCATGCAGAGCCCTAGACTCATTCCATCTCCTGATGTCCTCATCTTTCATGTGTGGTTCCCAAGGCTACCACAGAGGAGATGAGTAAATGGAGGATTGTACATGGGAGAAGCCTCACCGTAATGTAAATCACTTCTGCCTCACATTCCACTGTCCAGAATACAGTCAGATGGTTCCAGCCTGACTGCAAGGGAACTGGGAAATGTAGTATACTTGTGTACTCAAGGGCAAACATATGTTATTGAACCAGGCATCGTTTTTGCTGCAGGAGGTCACATGAGGGATAGTAAGAAGAGCATATCACAGTGGCAACTTTAATGGCTATTACTGGTTATCTCCCTAGTATCCATTTTCTCCTTCCTAATATTACCCCAAGTTTAATACCCTATGTACTGCCTTCACTTCAAGGGATATTGACACTAACTTTAAGCTGGAAGAAGAGAAGACAAGTTCAAACTAGATATTAGAGGATGTAAATTGGATGCCATTCTTGGTCCCTTTATAGATAACTGACATGGTAAAAATGGCAGTATTCAACAATGGTATGAAGTAGACATGAAAAAGAGGGGGAAAGCCCAAAAAGAAATAATATATTTGTAATTTTTAAAAGTTTATTTATTTATTTACTTATTTTGAGAGAGAGCACACACACATGTGAGTGGGGCAGGAGTGGGGTGGGGGGAGAGAGAAAGAGAGAGAGAAAGAGAGAGAGAGAATTTGAAGCAGACTCCACACCTAATGCAGAGCTTGACTCGGGGCTCCATCTCACAACTAAGACCATGAGCTATAAAATCAAGTTGGATGTTTAACCTACTAAGCCATCCAGGTGCCCCTATATCTGGAATATTTTTAGTAATATTTTTCTTATTTGTATTTTTTTTCTATAATCTCTTACTATTACTAGACCATGAGGTTCTGGATTATTGTCCAAGGAAAGAAGAAGGAAAACACCAGAAAAAGCAAAAGATGCCAGGATGATATTCCAGTATCTCAGATTTAAATGGCATCTGGGAGGAAGTGCAGGAGAAGGGGAGGGAAAGATTTTCTAGAACTAGCCAAGCTTAAATGCTAAAGGACAGACAGTGCAATAATCTAAAGAGACTTTTTTCAACCAAAAGATACTGAGTTACCTTGGACTAAATAAACACCCCTCCCTCCCATTACAAAGTAGAAGTGGAAACTTCATATTGCAAATGCTAAAAAGTGTATTTCTACCCATTACATTAGTAGTGAAAAAGTCTATCTGTTGCAGACCAGTTAGGAGAGCCCAGACAGGGTTTGCATGCGGGTAGTTCATTTTGAGAAGTGACCTCAATGAACAAGAGTGGGGAACTGGGTAGAATGAAACAGGGAAGGAAGAGAGCCAATACAATGGTGTGTTGCCTAGTTGGCCACCACTGTGGGCTGTAGGGGCTTGATGCTGATGGCACTTCCTGCGGAACCGTGTAGGGTGAGCCTCAGAGCTATCCACCCAAGGGATGGAAAAGAGAAGCTCCCCTCTATACCCACTGTCAGGCTGCAAGTAAGAGGCCTCGCAGGCCCCATGGGCCTCACACACTGAGGCATCAGAGAAGACCCAGCACATTAATCAAGAGGTGCTCAGAGCACCTGGTGCAGTCAGGTGCTGTAAGGTGACCCTGTGGTGGACCAGCAAAGTCTGGAGCAAAAGGTAGAATGGGGTGATAGGAAGTGTCTGAGGGAGTTGCCGTGTTTCAGTCACAAGATGATGAGGGCACAGGCTAGAGTAGTGACAAAGTGGATGAAAAGGAAGAGATGTCCTCCTGCCTTACCCTTTCACCTACAGGTCTCCTCTGTCCTTTCAAAAAGAGCAATGATCCCAGCCTTCACATGAAAAGCAAGTTTCACTTATGGGCTTTAATGGATATGTACTACTTAAGGGAGCCTTTTAAAAAGTGGAGAAAGGGGAAAAGGCTAGCAATTTCCCTTAAAAATTTTCCACCAAGACGTCAGACCAATTTGAATTCCATGACCCCTCAGTGTTACCACCAAGTCTGGTATAAACTGTGGTTTTCCAGAGAGTGTCACTAATTAATGCATTTCGCTTCCTTTTTCTATAGAATTCTGTGATTGTTGCCATTACACAGAAAAGGCAGCTAAAATCCTTCTGTCTCTCGCTGACCTCCTCTATCCTGCCCAGTATAAGTGAAATACTTTTGGCTTATACCCATGGTCAGACAAATGTTTTTACCAGAGAATGTTCTTTGGGCACTGGATTTAGTCCTTTAGAGAGTTTCTCATACTGAAATATTCCCTATTCCATGCTCCTTCGCCCCTGCTGGTTTTCACAGTTCAGCATTCTTGACATTGTAGTTATGCTGATAGCAGTAGCCAGTAATGTCATAATTAATAGAGTCAAACTTTACTGCAGGTTCCAAAAAAAGGAGATTTGACATGAAAATGAGGATAAAGAAATGTCTTGGAATTTTTCTGTTAATCACTGCACTCTTATATTTTTCTAAGCACAAGAATTCATTTAGCTAGTGATACCTCTTTTAAATGATTACAACTTCAGTTATTCTGATTGAAAAAATTTCCATGCTGAGTACATAAGCCAGAAAATTACAAGCAAGCTGTGATTCTAGAATATATTGCTAATGTAGTCATTTCTTAAAACTGAACTAACATGGGGAATTTTAAGTCAGTGTTAATATATCTATTTTTTCAATGCTCTTTTCAATGTTTATTGAAAACCATTTTTTTAAATGTTTATTGAAAGCTGTTATATTCTAGATGCTGAGTCAAATTTGAGGAATTCTCTACCCTCAGGGAGTTCACAGTCTAGTGGAAAAGACAGAAAAATAAATAGCGATACTCCCTATGGAAAATGCCATAAAAGCAACATGAGTAATGTGTTAACGGGTCCGAGAAAACCCCTGACTACCTCTGGATGTGTGGGGTGCTGTGGCATGGATCAAAGATTGGAGCAGATCAGGAAGAAGGCGGTGAAGAAGTAGTTGGTCTTGCATCAGTCTGCAAGGATGAGTGAAAAAAGCATCAGAAAACAAGGAGGGGGAGGGGCAATTGCAAAGACGTGGCTTTACAGCTTATTTGAGGCACTGCAAGGCATGGGGAGCACTGATTGTGAGGATTCTTCTGAGCCTGAACTCTACACCTCATCCAGGTATTGGGAAGGCAGTCTGGATTTCAGCTGGAGAGCAACATGATCACATTTGCATTTTAGAAAGACAACGGTTGGCAGTGGTGTGGGAAGTGGATTGATGTGCTGGTGCAGTCCCCAGTCAAAGGCAGCAAGCACCTGAAGGAAGGCAGGTAATGGAGTGAATAAAGAATGTACTTGAGAAATATCCAGCGTATAAAACAGACTGGGTCTATAATCAACAGTGTGAGAGCCAAGATAGGGTTTGGGTGGACTGTGTTTGCTCTTTTTTCTTTCCTTGCTGACATCAATACTCCTTGCTAACATTGCTGCCTGCTCTTCTGCCAATTATTCTCCCCACGTGAGTAGATGAGTGACAGGGTAAAAGCTGTGTCTTGTTTGAAGGTATCGGTTATAATCTCGCCTTCTGGCATTTGACCTTTGATGTAGAAGATGGGCTGTTTTTAAATATCTGGGGGACAGTCATATTTGCACTAGAATTCTAGAATAATAACTCGAATAGATGTAACTCTTTGCAGTTTACAATGCAATTTTCCACTTGTCATCTCACTTAAGATTCAGGGCAATGCTCCAGTGGGTGAAGCAAATGCTCTCACAATTCCCATATTGCCACAGGCAGTTGTGACTGAGAAAGGGTAAGTGACTTGCCCAAACCCATGCAGCTTCTGAGGAGCTGGTCCAGGGATCCCATATTATCTTTCTCACTCCATAAGTTTACCACATCCCATGTTAGCTGAGTCTTTCGGTTTTTAGTTTGGAATATTATACATTACTTTTAATTTCTCTTTCAGTGCTTACCACATCTATCCAACTTGCTTATAATTCTCATAAGGTTAGGAGTTGGGTACTATACCAGTTTGTGTTACATCACAGATTTCCAGGACAGACAACTTAAAGTGTAATGCTAGACTTGCTTCTTCTGAAGATCCTTGGCTGTTTCACCAACTCTAGCTTCCCACTGAATTGCCTAGCTCTGACTCTGCCTCCCTCTTCTGCTGCCATAAACAACTAAAACAATAACAATAACAATGGTTCTTCCTATTGTTGACAAGATGGAAGAGCACTCTGTAGCTGTCTAACCTCTATTCCCCAATTCAGTATCAAGCTCCTTTCAAATGGCTGAAGACTCTATGATGGTGGGTCCCTGCCCCAGGTCTCACAACCTGCCTCGCCTCTTCTGTAGTCTCTACGATGAGACAGCAGACAGAGACAGATTTCTCCACTGAAATGAATTATGTCACCTCTTCCTTATAAGGAAGAAGCCAATCAGTTTTCATTTCAGATGCATTTTTTTCTCTTAGTAACATATTATTATTATTGTACATTGTGGTGATGGATGCTGCCTGTTTAATAAGATATGAAAAGATGATATTGAATGAATTAGGCTTTTTTCAGATATCTCTTCGTTTGGTCAACACCTTCACTCCCATCCTAAGACTTGCCATCTGTACTGACTGTGGCAGTGCACAACCACAGGTGATAACTTCAAAAGGAGCTGGGCTTGTATGAGATGCAAGAAAACTTGCAAAGCAATGCCATAATTTTGACTTAGATAAACCACCTCTTAAATAGCTAATTTTTCTTCTGCCTTTGGAATAACACAGTGTCTTACAATTACATAGTGTCTATAAATTACTGCAATGTTTTCAAGTTACCTCTATTTGAAATAATGGATGTCTTGTTTTCCTGGAACAAGAAACTAATGTAGTTTTCTTTGTGCCAGTGAAAATGAGCCTGTCTTGAATTCATGCAGATGTGGAGATCTGGTTCTTCAAAAGGTGAATCCCTGAACTTATAGTAAAAAAAAGTTCTGGAATTAGAAATAGAAATTAAAGGGGCGCCTGGGTAGCTCAGTCGGTTGGGCGGTCGACTTAAGCTCAGGTCATGATCTCGCAGTTCGTGGGTTTGAGCCCTGTGTCAGGCTTTGTGCTGACAGCTAGCTCAGAGCCTGGAGCCTGTTTCAGATTCTGTGTGTGTCTCTCTCTCTCTGACCCTCCCCTGCTCACACTGTCTCTCTCTCTCTCTGAGAAATAAATAAAACATTAAAAAAAAAGAAATAGAAATTAAAAGTATGCCTTTCACTTCATAGGAAGTCCTTCTTGAAAATTTTCCAGTAACTTAACACTTTCAGTATCTTGTGACTAGAATATTTTAATACAAACTTTTTAAGAAAAAAAGAGTAAAACACACTTTTGCTTTCTAATACATGAAGTCAACTTCATAACTAAATTGTATTTTCTTACAAGCAGTCAGAAATGTTGTATGAACCCAATTAAGTCATGTACTTACATTAGGTCTTTTTAATTGCCACTTTGATGGAGAATAATAGATAATTTCACTCAAGAATTTTGCTTTGTTATTTTTAATCTGTCATCATTTTGATTTGGCAATATACATAACGTCTCTGTTTCAATTGCATTCCTTTTTCAATTTACATTTGATGATCAGACATATGTGAATTCACAAATCCCCTTCAATTTAGAAACGAATTAGCTTTTGGAATGATTGAACAGAAGACTAAAATCTTAACCTAATTCTCAAAACTTAACGGTATATTAAGAAAAAAAACTTAAGTTCAAGATACAGTAGTGTTGGATTCAGAATTCTTTATTATTTTTTATAAACTTTTTAATGCTTATTTATTTTTGAGAGAGACCTAATGCAAGCAGGGGAGGGACACAAAGTGGGGAGACACAGAATCTGCTGCAGGCTCCAGGTTCTGAGCTGTCAGCGGAGAGCTCAATGAGGGGATTGAACTCATAAACCATAAGATCATGACCTGAGCCAAAGTCAGCCGCTTAACTGACTGAGCAACCCAGGTGCCTCTAGAATTCTTTATATTGACTTCTGAATAACATTTGCCTTTCCCTGCCATATTTGCTATTAAAAAACTAAAATTCCAACAGTAATTCATTGCAAAACAGTAATAAGAAACTTGCTTTTGGCCTGCCTAGAATCCTTTCCCCATCTTCTTAAACAAAACCTACCTTATCCTTCAGAAACCACCTCTCCTTCACTCTCCATCTATAAGGCTGGGGCAGGTGAGCTCCTCATCTTGGAGCCAGGGCAGGACATGGGAGGAATCCTGTCAATCAGAGCACTGTATCTCTCCAGGATGGGCGGAGCCAAGAGACGGAGTAAGAAAGAGCCTTAATTTTTTGAGTCTGGATCCAGCTGGGCCACAATCCAGTCCACCTTGGAGTCCCTGATTATGTAATCTTAAATCAGAATGTTGGATTTCCTATTACTTACGATGGACAGAGTCCTGACTGTAACAAACAGCTTCAGGATGTATTTACTTGACAGCATCTCAAAAAATACTTCCCTTTAGTTTATATCTGTTTTGACAATGAGCAAGTTCTTGAATCTAGATATAAGTCACTTACAGTGGTAATGTTAAAGGTGACCCAATGAATGTGCTTACATTCAAGGACTTATTATTTTTGCTTCTGGATTGGTAGCTTTCACATGTTAGCCTCAGGAAATCTTATTTGTAAATTCAGAGTTGGTATTGTCAAACTATTTCTGAAATCCAAGTTTGCATTTCATTTAATAGGGTTTGTTTTTTTGCTTCTTATTTTTAAACTTTCTAAATTCTTTAACGTCTCACATGAGAGAGGGAAACTGGACAGTATGAGATGGCCTCATTAGTGGGGAAAAAATATCTTCAAGAAGCCTGTCCTCCTATGCAGCACCACAATTTACATTTGCATCTATCTTTTCTATTTTTTTAATGCAAGAAGTTACTTTTATGTAAGAATTTCATTGATTTCTAAGATATTTAAGTTGAGCTGCTTTTAGCTATAAGAAGAAAACCCCAACTCAATTGGCTTCATAAAAAAAAATTATGATTTCATATACCAAGAAGCCTAAGGAGAAGTAGCTTCATGGCTAATTAATTCAACAGCTAATTAATTGATGGGTTCCTTCTCGGTTTCCACTTTGCCATCTTCAGGGAAATGACCCTCATTAGCAAGATGGCTATACCAATGCCAGAAGTTATGCACAGGTGATAATGTCTAGGAAAGAACAGCTATTTCTTCTCCCATGTCTCTTTTCATCAAAGATGAAATGAGATCCTATTGGCCAGCACTGGGTCATGTGTTCATACGTAAACCAGTAACTGACAGAGGGAATGGGGATGTACTCCTGACTTAATCAATCTTCCTGGATTTGAAGATGGGACGAGCCTCCCCTAAAAGGACAGTCATGTAAAAGAGAAGGAACATCTGAATATAGAAGCTGGGAACGTAACCAAAGAGTTCTGCACAAGGTCAGCTTCATGAGTGTATATCCTTTACAGTTGCATAGAGCCCAGCTCCAGAAGAGCACTGTCCTTAATTTCATGACTCTGCTGCCATGAAATTCTTAATTATTTTTGAAAACCATGTAGCCTTAGTTCTGGTATATCAAATAACTGAGCCAGGGGTTTGGTAGAGTTCCTTCTTCACCTTTTTCTTTTCCATCTCTCTTTGAAAGAATGCAAAATAAAATTGCATTCTGCAGAGGTAACACAAAATTTGGCAAAAGAATGTGGAAGTAGAATATAGACAGTAGCTACCAATGTAAGGAGGAAGCTGTCAGTACAGATTGAGCAGTCAGAAAGAAAACAGAAGGGATGGAAAATAGAAAGCAGGAAAGGACGAGAAAGAGGTATGCCCTGGGGATAAGCCAAAACAGGTCAATGCAGCTCATTTTCAGGGAGCTTATTACCAAAGGAGACTGCATTCTATAGGAATTGGTCAAAGCAAATGTTGTGGTTAACTTTATAGCTGTTTACTTATCGTTGTATTTGCTTATAGTTATTTTTGGTTTTTTTAAAATCTCTCTTTTAACTACTCTATTTCTCATGCTATTATTTTTCCTGCCGTCTCTCTAGGGTTTTTTGTTTTGGTTTTTGTTTTTGTTCCGTTAGAGAGCTGCTTTCCCCACATGAGTTATTGTCTCTTTCCCCTTTTCAAGAATAGTTTCTACTGTTAGGTAAAAAGGGGTCTGCCTCACCCACATGTGGACCCCTGTTGAGAACATGGGACATGAGCTGAAGCATAATAAAATCTTCCTACCTAACACAGGTTCATAGCCCGCGTATCGCTTGTTGCTATTGATGTGGCTGACCCCACACTCAACCCCATCTCCAGGAGTGGGCACATGGTGTAAACTTGGCCTACCAGTAAGGTCCAGACCCCTGGACTCAGTGGTTAGTTTTCTTAGCCACTCCTTAAATAAAATTTATCTCCAGGACCTCTGCCAAACAGTTGTTAAAAGAAGTGCTTGTTATTTACTAGAGCTCATAAACTGATAGGATATAAGCTTGGCTGCCACTTTTCTCATGACTTGGTCAGAGGTTGAGAATGAAGTTAGTGCAGGGGCAAGCAGAGCTGACAGGTGGAGAGTGACAGATTCCTAACAACTGCTTTTGAGCACTTGGGGTCCAGTGAGCTAGAACTCTAGCCCTGATTTTTAGTTATGAGGAATAACAAATTCTCTTTTTGGTTTAATTCCGTTTGGCTTAATCCAGTTTAATCTAAAGAGATCTGACTAATACACATCATTATTACCACCAGACAACATAAATGTGTAAGTATTTACAGCCGCTTTTTAGCAAGACATGTTTTTTCAAACAAATTTCACTTGCTATCTTTCCAACTGTTTAACATCATCTTAGAAAAGTGAAGGACAAAAAGTGCAACCTGCCCTTGTGAATATGCCCTCCACCTGGCCAGGACTAGTCAGACCCAATGGTCTCAGCCAATCAGAACTGAGCAGGACCTGGTCCTCAGCTGCCAGGAGGGAAGGACCATTTGCCTTCACAACTCATGAAGACAGGGCAGTGGAAATTGATGAGGCATTGGGTAAAATGACATAGATCAACGGAAAAGATGACTAAGCCCCAAATCTTTAGTTTATACACCAAAGAAATGTCTTCAAGCAGTAAAGAAGATGAAATGGACAGGGATTTTAAATCACATTACAAAAACATATATGTATACGTATCTAGATGAGGTGGTAACTCGAGAAAACTTCAACTTACTCCCTGTAGGACTTTTCACATAGCCCTAGATTTCACTTGCTGTGGAATTCCACTGGTCTTCTTATTACTCTCATCCTCTTGTTCTTATCAGTAAAAATAAAAATAGACACAAAAAAGGTATTGTTGTGGTTGTTAATTATCATGGACACTAAAGTCTGTTTTCTGGAAATTAGCCCCATTAGCTACAGAGACTATTTGAAGAACAAATATAATTGTAAATTATACCTGTTATGTTAACATTACCAAAACCTCAAGATTTCAGTATTTCAAATGTGTAGTAAGTCCTAAACTTAAGAAGCAAACCATCTTAGTACATACTTTAGTAAAATCGAGTATAAAACTCTTTATTCTTTGCTTTTTTTAAGAGACAAATTCCTCAAAAGGACTTGCTCTACACTTAGAGTCACCATTTCTTCACTTTATTGCCCTGCTTCTGGCCAGCCGGACCTACCACCAGACCATAAAGGAGAATTAGGAAAGCCCCACTGAAGCTCTCCACAGTCCCACAGCTTCTCCCACAGCCTGGTTTTCCTCTAACACTCTCTTCAAAGCTTCACATCTTTGGTCTTCAAGCCCTTGGAACTCAACTTCTCCAGAGCTTGAAACCTGGCTTTACTTAAATGACTATAATCTGATTCCCTGTCCCCTATTACCTTCCCTATAGGCACAGTTTTTCGTGTGCTTTAAGGATAAAATTCTCTGCTCTTAAATTTTGGTAATAAAGAACCCACCCTAGGCAACAAGGAAAACAAGTTTGGGTGAATCAGGCAGTGTCTGGAGGCCCTTCTATGTTCCTATAGAACTTCATCTCTTCCTATGCCTCCCTATCACTCTATGCTTTCTAAAATAATTCCCTTCAGATTTTTTTAATACAAACACCCTTAGAGTATGTGACTATTATTTAATTTAAAAAAAAGTCTAACAAGCACATGGACTGGGGGGAGAAATACTTGCATAAAGCTGAGTACGCTATACAAATATGTATTAACATCTAGATTTCTCTTTGCAAAGGCCTATATGTTCTGTAAGCAGAAAGAATATAAAAGTTTTATGTTAAGTTTAACTCTCTATCCTAATTGAAAAAAAATAAAGGCAATAAAGTGTTTGCCTGCTGGAAAGCTGCTAAAGAGAGCTGGAGGAAGATGTCCTTGAGGAGGGGGTGCTTGGCGTCTCTGCAGAAGAAGTCAATGCCTGTTCTCCCCACAGACAACAAAGCAGAAACAACTGTGACCAAGACAGATGGTGAGGAGAATTTCTTAAGACAAACCTAGTATCGTGTCTAAAATGATCCACATCCTCTGTGACTCTGAATCGAAAGAACACAGAGATGATAGTGAAGTTTTCAGCCACCAGATTATAAACCAAATGGCATTTCCATCCACAAAAAGGCACTCACATAATCAGTCATGTTTACAGTTCATTCCTTTCCTTTCACTGGCATGGATCACGCAGTGATTTTATCAAAAAGTTGTAAAGTGAGAAATTACATGCTGAATATCCCTGAACGCCAATAAATGGAGTATGGCTCCATGGAAGAAAAGAGTCCCTGGAACTAGAATAAATAGTGAAAGATTAAAATATGCAACAAATGAGTACATATGTAAATCTTAAAGGATACTTGAACTAAGGTATTTTTTTTTTTAAATCTAAAGAGAGGTGGGTGCCTGGGTGGCTAAGTCGGTTAAGTGTCCGACTTCGCTCAGGTCATGATCTCACAGTTCGTTGGTTCGAGCCCCGTGTCGGGCTCTGTGCTGACAGGTAGCTCAGAGCCTGGAGCCTGTTTCAGATTCTGTGTCTCCCTCTCTTGATCCTCCTCTGCTCACGCTGTCTCTCTCTCTCCCTCTCAGAAATAAATAAAACACTAAAAAAAATTTTTTTTAATCTGAAGAGAGGTATTGTTTGCCCAGACAGAAATAATATGCTGAATATCCAAGAGATTTTGGCAATTAAATTGTAAAATCTTGTCTAATTATTCTTTCATTTTCCTTGGAATAAGATGAGTTTTTAATGTATTAGTTTAAAAAAGAATTTGCTGTAAAATAGATTTTGGAATATTTGTTCACAGAAAGTGACCTATGTTTAATTTGGGAGTTATTGGGACTGAGTCAAGGCTAATGCTTATATGGTGAAAACCTTGAATAAATTCATTAATTCATTTAAAATGGTATTGTTCAATTTATAGCAGTAAACATGAAAATATGGGGTTTATATTCCAGTGGAGGAGAAACAACAACAATAAGTAGATAAGATTAAAAAAAAAAACCCTAAAGGTAATAAGATTCTATGAAAATAGACAGAAGTATCAGTTACCATTTATTGAATACCCACCATACATTACATTTATTATATGTAATCCTGTAATGTAGGTACTATTATTAACCCCATTTTACAGATGAGGAAATTGTGGCATGTGGAGGTTAAATAACTTGTCTGAAGTCACATAGCTATAAAGTAACAGAGTAAGGATTTGAAGTGAAGCAGTTTCCTGTGTAACGGTGGGCTATGATATTTGAATCAATTGCCTTGATGGAAATAACCAAAATACTTAAAAGAAATATATTCTTAAAATCATCAAAGAAACAAGACAGTTTTTTAAAAGGCCAAAAGTGAAGAGAAAATGAGAATTCTGGAAGACAAATGGGTACAGAAGGGAAGTGGGCATAGAAATGCTTTTGCCTTGAAGGAATGTCCCAATCTGGGTAAATCAGTAGCTTTGTTTTAATGACCTTGTTAGGTAAAAGAGAATGGCTCAAAGTGGAGAATCTAGTAGAAGACCCTCCTTTCAATAAACTGGGAGCCCTCCCCCAAAAGGCTGTCCATTCAGGATAAGCACGACCAGTCCAGAAGAAACTTAAAGCCTATGATTTAATTATTATATCAGGATATAAACTGAGTTTAAGGTGAAAGTGCTCAAGAAGCTTAGCAAAAGCAAACAAAAATTCTCTCTAGGGTTTAGTACTTTCATTTGTGGACCTCAAATTGTCTCCATAAATGATTTTCACATACAATGTCCAACACACAAAGAAAACCAGAAATATAAGGAAACTAGACTTGAAGTAAGGACCAGTGGAAACCATATACAGACCCCAAAAGACTTCAGAGACAACAGTAAAAGAACTATGTTGACTTTGTTGAAATAAATAAAAAGATAAGCTTGAATTCATCTGCAAGAAGTAGAAAGCTATAAAAACTGCCTAAGTCTAAATCTAAATTTCAAATGTAAAAAAGTAGATTTGAAAAAGAAAAACCCATAGATCTTCTAGAAATAAAAAATATGATAACCAAAATTGAAAAATCAATGAATGGATTTGACCTCAGATTCAGCTGTAAAGGTGAAGAAAGAATTAATAAACTAGGATACAGTTTAGAAAAAATTATCCAGAGTATTGTATGTTATACAGAGAGAAAAAGGGAAGGAAAATACAGTGGAAAATGAAGAGAATTAAAGGGTAGAGAGAAATTGCCAAGTGTCACTTGTGGGCACCCAATTAAGAAAAGGGACCAAGATGATAAGAAAGGACAGAAAACAATATCATGCAAGAGATTTTGGAAGAATTAGGAATATTTAACATTTATGATTCAATTTTATTTCAAATGTTCAACATTTGTTGAACATATCCATGATGCCAGGGGTAGTTATAGTCACTGGAGTTACAAAATATAGACGACTGGTTCCCAGTGTCAGAATGTTCATAGTCTCATCACAGTGTAAATAGCAATAGAAGATAAGGGATAAAAAGGATAATGGTCTTACAATAACTTGAGGTTTCTTCTAGGTAAGAATCAGGACCTCTGAAGAAAATACTTAAGTTATTAAAATGAACTATTTCCCCAAGATGGAATGGACAACTTTGTATATTAGAGAATTTTCTGTCATCTGAGTCATTTAAACATAAGGTGAACAAGCACTTTAAGGAGATTCATATTAGAATGTAAGCTTGAACTGTGTGACTTAAAAATTTTTTATGTTTTTATTTTTGAGAGGGAGACAGACAGACAAAGAGCACAAGCAGGGAAGGGGCAGAGAGAGAGACACAGAATTCAAAGCAGTCTACAGGCTCTGAGCTGTCAACACAGAGCTGGGTGTGGGGCTCAAACCCACAAACTATGAAATCATAACCTGAGCCGAAGTCAGACACTTAACTGACTGAGCCGCTTTTTTAAAGATCCTTCTCACCCTGAGAATCTATTACTCAATGTGTATTAGTTATCTCTTACTAGTTAACATATTATCAAAAGCTTAGAGGCTTAAAACAATATACATTTACTGTCTTGCAGTTTCTGTGACTCAGGGATCCAGGTATGATATAGCAAGGTTCTCTGCTTCTGGGTCTCTCACAAGACTTCTACTAAGTTATGGCTAGGGCTGAGGTCTTATCTAAAGACTTGACTGGGGAAGGAGCTTGCTGTTGGCAGAATTTCAGTTCTTCAAGGGCCATTGGACTGAGGGCTGTTGTCTATAGGTCATCCTCATTTCATTGGTGGACCTCTCTAGCACAGCACTGCTTCATCAAAGTGTGTAAGGGAGAGAATCTGTTAACAAGACAGAAGTCACTCTTATGTAACTTAATCATAGATAGGACATCCATCCCATCATATTCTACTAGTTGGAAAAAACCCACAGAAGCTACTCACATTTGAGGTGAAGGGATTATTCCTGGTCATGCAATGAAGGTTTGGTATTAGGAAATCAGTTAAGATAATCCACCATATTATCTTAATTCAAGGGAGAAAACCCCCAATCCCTGATCCATGATCATCTCTACATACACAAAAAAAAAAATTGATAAAACTCACCATTCACTCCTGAGTAAAAAGACCTAGTAAAATAGGAATAAAAAAGATGCCTTTTTAATAAATGGTTTAAAGTGTTAAAAATAAAAACAGTAGCTATAATGACAAATTGATAATTTGATGCTCCAAATTAATAGCCTCCCTGTATTGATGCCTTTTTAATGTGAATTTGCATCTTCTCCCATCAAGAAATACAGTATGCTTCTCACATCTTGAATCGAGCTGGCCTTGTGACCTGCTTAGGCTAGTAGAATGCTACAGAAGTAAACCTGTGCCAAGTTTAAGCCTAGGCCTCAAGAAGCCTTGCATGCTTCCACTTTCTCTCTTGGACCTTTGTCTCCAACCTGAACACACACTCTGGCTAGCCTGCTGGAGGATGAGAAATCACATGGAGGAGAGCCAAGAGGTGCAGAGCTACTTGTCATCATATGGGTCCATGCAGCCATGTGAGGGAGCCCAGATGAAACCAGCCTACATTGCCTACTTGATGTGCAGCATTATGAACCAAATAAGTGGTTGCTTGAAACCATTTAATTTCAAGGTCATTTCTTATGCAACAATAGCTATTGAAACAGCTAGCAAGTCCATAAAAATCCTCAACTAATGTCCTTTGTTTGGGAAATGATAACTTCTGGCTCCATTACATCATCCCTTCCCTTCAAAAGAATGGAAACAAAGAAGAAGGGAGGAAGGGAGAAGAAGGGGGTTCAGGTTACATCCAATTCAATGTAAATTTCTGAATGATGACAAAGGAAACAAGTCATGAAGTGACTATTTTATGTAGATAAGAGCTTTTATTATTGATTTTTAGATGAGACTCAGGATGCTGATCCTTTGCTACTCTTCTCCTAATGAAGTTATTTCTAAGAAAGCCTTGGTGCATTTAAAGAATAAGTGGCTTGAAAGAGAATTTTAGCTAGCATATACCTTTTTTCCTTACTCATATCTTGAAATTTAGATTCATGATAATTACTCCAGCTTTATATTCATTTTTTGCTTTTGCCAAGATGCTTACGATGAGCTACAACACTTTAAGTCACAGTGGAGACATTGAATTTCCAGAGTCATAATATTACTTTCATCTTTTGGTTCAAAATTCATCTACGCTCATATGTTCTTATGGCAGTTGAGCATTTTTCTCCCTTTTTGTGCAATTAAAATAGAATCCTTACATTTCTGTTTCCTTTTGGAAATTTTCCAGCAAATGATGGCATTGGAAGGATGATTTGGGGCACACTATCTCATTACTTCTTAATGCTTTTCATTTTTATTGCATATTACTAATTGCTCTGCATTAAATACTAATTTTCCTTTCCTGGTGCTATACAGGATTTGCTGTAAAGTACAATATAACTCAGATACTCAAAATTGTCCTTTGCAGATTAACTAGTCATTCTAACTATTAATAAAAATAGGATCTCTAGTTTACATGACACAAACCAATGTAAATCTGGGAGAATAGTCTGTTAAACAACCAGAGTCATGATTAAGTAACAATGTCAGCTCTAGCTTCTTCCTGAAGATGAAGTGATGGCCTTTGAGGATCTTTAGTAAGTCCCCAAGGTGTTCTTGAATCCAGCATAATTGAAGGGGATGAGTAATTTCAAATTTGTTCAGAATATCCAGAATGGAGATTTCCCTCTAAACTTAGTTCAAATTTAAAAAATACAAAATAATAAATGAATAATAAATAAACATAGTACCAACTCTTGAGTCTAATCTTCAATGAGGGAACCAAATAGTCTTCAAGAGTAAACACCTTTCCCTCTTTATTTTTATCTCTGAGGGTCTATTTATTTTCTAATTACCTGAGTGTAAGAAAGCTCCTCTGACACAATAGCTTTAAAATTGTATCACTGCTTAGGATTTCTCCCATCTTAGGTTTTCTCTGTTTGCTACAATCTCTTCTTGTTATTTATTTTATAGATACATATGGAGCAATTAATATGATCATGACAATAGAGAGATAGAAAGTTTATGGTTTTCCTTCAGGAAGAGAAGATATTGACGTTCTTTTAAGAACACTCCTTTGAGAGGTATTGTTACCTCTGTTATTAAGAAAGCTTTTTGGCATCTGTACCTTAAGGAACCCATCCACAGTTCCTCCTCTTTACTAATAAAGGGAATTATGCTTTGAAGTCAATTTCCAAGCTCGGTTTTCCTGCTTAGAAATGAACGCACTCTAGCCAATAAACTAAATTCTGAAAAATTTAGAAAAAACACATTCTCAAATGAGTGGCTCTGATTCAGTTCTATTAGGTTCTGATAGTGAGTTGGGAGCACAGAGGAGGTGCAAAGAGCTCCAAACACACTTCTCTTCCCATTACAATCATTGGAACGCACAATTTGGTTTGGTTAAAAGTGGTGCTGGGGCGCTTGGGTGGCTCAAGTCATGATCTCAAGGTTAGTAGGTTTGAGCCCCCTGTTGGGCTCTGTGCTGACAACTAGCTCAGAGCCTGGAGCCTGTTTCAGATTCTGTATCTCCCTCTCTCTCTGACCCTCCCCTGCTCATGCTGTCTCTCTTTCTCTCTCTCAGAAATAAATAAAACATTTAGAAAATTAAAAAAAACAAAAAACAAAAAACAAGTGGTGCTACTGTTAACTCCGTAAGATAAAGGAGTTTGTTTCAGGCAAATCCTTTTCACATGCACCACTTCATCACTTTGGTTTCTGTTTGTTTCATTTTGCTACAGATATGCTCCTAAAATAGCCTGCACATTGGGAATCATTTCACTAGCAAGATGGTTATGCAGAAAATGTAACATGGTGTGAAAAAATTATGAACCCCTGGGATCAGGTTTTGTGACAATGATCCAGTTCCTCTTAATCATGCCCTACTCACACCCAATCAGATTCCTGTCAAACTCTCCTTCCTAAGTTCTTTTATTTCTCTAGTCTGTCACCATGACCCTAATTTACTTCCTTTCCTCTGTTCTATGGCTTTGGGCTTTAATTTGATCTTCCTATTTTCTCTTTCCTGATTTCAGTCTATTCTAATTTTAATCATCTTGAGGTCAACTTCAATCTTATCACTGACATGTTTAAAATTTTTTCCTTGTTCTCCATGACCCACAGGATAGTATTCGAAGCTCTGTGGAGGCATTAACAACACTGTGTCACCATAACTTCTGTCTCCAGCTTTATCAGCCCTTTCCTTCTTCACACACCCTGCGGCAGCGTCCAACTGACCTACTCACTTGTTCCTGTCTGCTTCTCTCACTACTGCCCGTATGCTTCTGCACTTGTAGTTCCCTTTAACTGAAATACCCTCCCTGTCACTTCAAGTATATATATTTTCTTTCCTTCACAGATCAAATTAGATGCCGCCTTATTCACAAAATCTCCCTGGTAATCCTCATATAAATGTAGCTGATCTACCCCCCTCCCCCATCTCTGGTGGAAGAAAGATTCATTTTCCCTTTAACTTTTGGTTTAATACCTCTGAGGTGCTACTGATAGGGAAAAATCTGTTATAAGATGGCTGACAGGACTGATAAGGAAATAACCTGTTCCTGATCAAAGGCTCCCCCTTCCCGGTTCTTCTTCCCACCCTGCTTGTTGCATGCATTAATGAGGAATGCGGAAGTCACAGGCTATAAATTACTCCCTCTGCTGATGTTCTGAGCTCAGACCTCTGGAGAATGATCTCCTCTGAGCCCACCGGTGTAAAATAAACCTCCTCCCTTCCAAGATCTCTGAGTGCTGCTTGGTTCTTCCGCCAGCGATCCAGACCAGATTCCACAACACTACCTCACAGAAAATTCTTCCTGTTGGAGCATCCACTCTCCATAGTAACTCCAATATCCCCAGATGGGCTTTCTCAGTCCCAGTGGTTGATATTAATTTTCCTATCTCATGGGGTAGGAAGGGGGAAACCTATTCCATCAGCCAATGGGCCTATCCTTCCTGATACCACACTTCATGTCCAATACTTGAGAATCTTTGTCATCTTGGACTGTACTACCACTACGCCTGGCAGCCTGGTAGCTGGCACAATCCCTGTCTTCCGAAAAAATTCCTTGGGTCACCTAAGATTACACAACTGTTGTTGCTCTGCCCATCATCTTTACAGCAAGGGAAAAAGGAAAAGCTTCTCTACCTGCAGGCACAAGTAGCTGCCTTTATCTCCCACCACTCAACATTACTGTTCTGAGATTCCATCTTTCCTTAAGTCTACAACAATGGGCAGAACATGGGTGGTGCCAGAATAGCTCTTTCTTGAGAGATTTCTATCTCAGCCCCATGCCACTCCATTTCTTGCTGCCTGACTTGCATCTCATTCCAAAGACTGAGGCTTCCCATGGTTCTCCATTCAGTTACATGTGCCTTCTAGGTAATCATCCAAATCCTTAGGAGATATGTTGGCTACAATATCTTTAAGTAGTAAAACAAACAAACAAACAAACAGGCAAACAAGAAGATGGGAAAAATCTCAAACTGGACTAAACAATAATGAGATTTGACACAACTGGAAATTTAGGTAGGATAGGCTCAAAGTTTACTTAATCCAGTAGACAGCCGTTTTTCCTTGTGATTCCTGGCTCCATCTTCCTCCTAGTATTGACTTCATCCTCAAGGCTTGTGATGCAATAGCTTTAGAGGTCTGAGCCTTACATCCCCACATGACAAGATCCAGAACAGTTAGAGGGCCACTTCTGCAAGCATTCCTGGAGTAATAGGTAAAAACACTTCCCAGAAACCCCTTCTCTTTAGGTCTCACTGGTCAAAATGGGGACTCCCATTTCTCACCCAACCACTGGCAAGGAGGAATAAGATTATCAATCAGGCTCATCCCATCATGAATTACATAGGTTGCATGAGTGGGAGACGGCATCTTAAAAAGAGGGTTTTTTAAGAATGACAGCAAAAAATGCTGAGCAGACATCCGCTAGAGGGGAATTTCACACATGCATTATAATAGCTGCCTTCTTTCTGAACTAGTGATATGGAAAACATCTCATATACATTGATTAAAATCTTAGATACTGCTATATTACTCAGTACTTTTTTTAAAAGAGCTTTTAGAATTTTACAAACATAATATTGAGTGAAAGAAGACAGACACAAAAGAAAATATGTACTTCATGATTCCATTTATATAAAAGTTCAGAAAGAGACAACACTCTATTGTGTTATAAATAAGAGGGGTAATGACTGGAAAGGGCATGGGAGGGCTCTCTTTCTTGATTTATTTTAGTTACAGCATGGGTTTAATTTGTGAAGTTCATCCAACTGTACATATATGATTTATATAGCTTTTGGGATGTATGTGCTACTTCAATTAAAAAAGTAAAAAATAAAATTATAGTGTGAAGTGTCATGCGAGATATTACAGATACCAAGATAAATAAAGTCTATTCAAGATTCAGGGACTTTATAGCTGAGAAAAGGATTCACATAAGTCAGTAATCCATTAGTACATAATGTTAGGATATTTTCTATGATGTGGGGGATCAAATCCAAGGCTGGAGAAGTCTTCCCAAAAGGTATGACGTGTAAGTTGGAGCAAACACAATGTATGGGTATGAAGTTGGCTGGTGAGGGCTGAAAGAGTTGCTGTAAGTGCACAGAGATAACGGACTGCCTAAGAATAGGTTCCTATGGCTGGATCTGAGTATATAAGGAGAAAGCCACACATTGAGGATAAAGAGGTTAACGGAGGCCTGTTAGGTTATGTGAAAGAGATGGACCTTACCCTGAGGGCAAAGGAAAGTCACAGAAGACTGCTATGATCCATCATCAGCCAAAAACATACCTACCGTTCATAGTGAAGGGACTTGTACTTGTGTGTCTAATAGATTGGAAATAACATCCTTGAAGGGTTGATAGGTATGAGGGCTTGGCTGAAAGGAATTACTGGGAAGAAAACTGGCCTGCATGTCAGATAATCTAGATTCTTACTCCCACTTTTCCTACAACCTTGATCTGTTGTATTTTCAGACAAGGTGGAACAGAGTGGGAGAAGTACACTATTGAATAATTCCACTGCATAGGCACTAGGGTAAGCACATATTTTATCTTTTTTAATAGTATCATTTAATATATTTCCATGCCATACTGTTCTTAACCCCATTTTATAGAAGATGAAATTGAGCCTCAGAGGGGAACAAGTGGCTGAGATAAGATTCGAACCCAGGACTTCTGGGGCCCTGGCACAGCTGTTTCTTCAGTATGCCATGGAAGAGACCCAAGTCCCATCTCTCTGGGGCCTTATTCCACTCATCTGTAAGGTGAAGGCTTTGCCTATGGTTATTTCCAAGGTCCTTTCTAGTTCCTTCCAAGATTCTATGCTATAATTAAGATACAAATCCTTCACCCAGAGATTAAATTGTAAAGCATGGGTTTTTAAAAAAAAAAAAAAAAAATCTTTTTTAAAAAAATTTTGTTAATGTTTATTTTTGAGAGAGACAGAGCATAAGCAGGGGAGCAGCAAAGAGAGGAGACACAGAATCCAAAGGAGGCTCCAGGCTCTGAGCTGTTAGAGCCCAACATGGGGCTAAAACTCACAAGCAGTGAGATCAGCCAAAGTCTGATGCTTCACTGACTGAGCCACCCAGGTGCCCAGAAGTATTTTAACACATTTCATTTACAAATTTTTGGTCATATTTTATTATGTTTTTAGTAAATAAAAGGAAAATAGGATTTCAGACATTTCTCTTTTTTTTCAGACATTTCTTAATCTGAAAGACTAAATTTTACAAGAAAAATAAAATATTACTTTAATAGTAATTAGAAACCTGGGCTCCTGGGTGGCTCAGTTGGTTAAACATCTGACTTTGGCCCAGGTCATGATCTCACAGTTTGTGAGTTCAAGCACCAGGCTCTGTGCTGTCATATGAGACTGTGCTGAAAGCTCAAAGCCTGAAGCTTGCTTTGGATTATGTGTCTCCCTCTCTTCTCTCTGCCCTTCCCTCCCCCTCTCTCATGCTCTGTCTGTCTGTCTGTCTGTCTCTGTCTCTCTCTCAAAAGTAAATAAACATTTTTTTGAAATTAAAAAATAGTAATTAGAAATCTGGAGGCTTTTTAAAGCAAGGCCTCTATATGTTAAAAAGCAATATTATAGGGGAGCATGGGTGGCTCAGTCACTTTAGCATCTGACTCTTGACTTTGGCTCAGGTCATGATCTCAGGGTTGCGAAATCAATCCCTGTGTCGGGCTCCACACTGAATATGGAGCCTGCTTAAGATTCCCTTTCTCCTTGTCCCACCCCAGTTCCCACTCTCTCTCTCTCAAAAAGAAGGAGGAGGAGGAGAAGAAAAAGCAATATATAATTTCCATAAAATATCAGGAGAAAAAAAAATCAACTCCACTTGACAGAACAATAATTTTTTCTAAATACCTAAGCATGGTATACTGCTAAATTTTTTCTCATTAAGTCCCTATTAACTACTCATTCTTTTCTAATTCTTGTGAACTTCACAAATTCATTCCATTATGATCTCTCCTAATGCAAAATAAAAATGCCATTGCTAGTATTATCTAGGATACTAGCATCCAATGTATTTGGTATCAGGCCAGTAACCCATTTAAATGATTTAGATGCCTTTTTTCTTTTGCCATTGCTGACATCAACTGAATACTCTATGATGGAAGAACCAAAGGGCCCCACATTATCTGACCTTTTCTTCTTTAGTAAAGGAATTAGTATTGTGACCTACTGGCTCTATCTATATCAACATCTATATCCATATGTTTGATACACAGTTAATTGTTAATAGTGATGTCCATAGGGAGAAAGTCATGCTGTGGGGAAAGAAGCATGGAAAGAGGTATTACTTTTCCTCAATATTCTTTGATATTGTTAGAATAACTAGTTAAAATATTTTCATATATTACATGTATACTTTTAATTTTTAAATTTTGACTTATTTTTTATTTTATTTTATTTTTCATCATAATAAGCGTACTCTATTCCACTGCACCTATTTCATCAGCAAAAGTGTACGTAAGAGGTTTATAGCAATATAGGCCTACATCAAGAAGAAAGAAAAATCTCAAATACATGTATAATTTTTAAAAAATAACAAATACCACTTACTTACCTTTCAAAATTTTTAAGAATTATGTCATCCTGAACAACTGTGCAGCCCACTAATGACCACATTTAATGGCATCTTACAATTAGATAAAAATACATGCTTTACTACCGTTCTTGCAGGAGTAGTGTTTTATGTTGAGAACCCTATTTTTAAAAAGCATTTAATACTATTGACAGAAAGGGTGTAACAAAGAAATAATTCTATCAGAATATTCTCTGTAAGTGTGAAGGGTAATGAAATTAACACAGCTTCACATCTAAAGCCAAGAAAATCTCAGTAATAATAGCAATGCTCAAGAGCAGTGAATCCCTAAGAGGGGTGAAATGGGAGCTGGGCAACCAAGACTGAAATCACGACTCCCACAGTTAGATTTAATTCTCAGAGAATTTCTTGAATGGCCACATTATTCATTAGTAACACACAGATGAATAAGATACAATCTTTTCATACCAAGTTGGAAGGCTGTTATCTGCCTAAGGAACCCCAGAGGTACAATTGCAGTAATGTTATTAGTGTACAAGGGAAGGAGTAATTAATTCTACCCTGGGAGAGGCGAGGTCTGGTGATAAGGGAGGTCTTCAGAGCAGATGACTATATTGGGCTTAAAGGACAGAGGGAATTTCTCCAGGCAGAAAAGATAATAGGTGAGTTCATTTTGGGGGAGTATAGAAGGATGAGCATGATGGCCACAGCACAAAGGCATCTAGACACTAGGTGTACTCATGAAAAGTGACCAGGCTGGGAAGGGAGAGGGTAGTGAGCAAAGGATGCTGAATGAGTAAGAAACAGCAGGATAGGAGCCACAGAGGTGACTTAGGCTGAGTTCAATCCCGGTACGATGGCAGGCTAGATGCTCCAAATGGCTCTCTCTGATCAGACTGCCAATTCCGTAACAAATTCCATTTTCTTAATTTTTAAAATATGTTTTTAAAGTTTAGGGGCGCCTGGGTGGCTTAGTCGGGTAGGCGTCCGACTTTCGCTTAGGTCATGATCTCGCGGTTCATGGGTTCGAGCCCCGTGTCGGGCTCTGTGCTGACTGCCAGCTCAGAGCCTGGAGCCTGTTTCAGCCTGTGACTCCCTCTCTCTCTGACCCTCCCCTGCTCACGCTGTCTCTCTCTCTCTCTCTCCTAGAAATAAATAAAACATTTAAAAATAAAAAATAAATAAATAAATAAAGTTTATTTATTTATTTTGAGAGAGAGAGAGAGAATGTGAGTGAGTGTGGGGAAGGGGCAGAGAGAGATGGAGAGAGAAAGAATCCCAAGCAGGCTCCACAATGTCAGCATGGAGCCCAATGCGGGGCTCAAACTCATGAACTGTGAGATAATGACCTAAGCCAAAGTCAGACACTTAAGCAACTGAGCCACCCAGGTGTCCCCCAATTCCTCAACAAATTTTAAATAGCATCTTTTTTTAAAGAATTGCTCAGCTCACAAGAAATCAAGAGAAGTAGGCTAAGGGCAACTTTTTCAAGTGCCTGGGAGGGTGATGAAGGAGAAAGAGAAGTGCAGTTATATAAGGAATCTGGCCAGCCAAGTAACTTCAGGAAAACCACTCACATTTTCCTCACATGTGAAATGAGGGTGTTGGGTAAGGAGATCTCTAAGATCCCAGCATTAATATTCTAAACACCTCACAGCAGAGTGCTTTTCCTCCCAAACCCCCCTCAGGACGCACTACTGCACTGGCCTCTCAGATCTCTGTGAGCAGACAAGACCCTAGGAAGGGTCACAAGTTTCCTTTTTCTACTCTTGTTGTCTCTCAAAATTTAGAGCCTAAGACATTATTCAGGACTTTTTAATTTTCAGGTAAAAATATAACATCAAGAATATTCATATGGGGTGCCTGGGTGGCTCAGCGGGTAAGCATCCAACTCTTAGTTGTCGCTCAGGTCATGATCTTACTGTTTGTGAATTCCAGCCCCATATCCAGCTCTGCACTGACAGCATGGAGCCTGTTTAGGATTCTCTGTCTTCCCTTTCTCTCTGCCTCTACCCCACATGCTCACTCTCTCTCTCTCTCTCTCTTTCTCCAAATAAATAAATAAACTTTTTAAAAAAACCTTAAAAAAGAAAAAGAATATTCAGCTGGCCAAAAACAGCAAAGAAAAAGCCACTGCCATTTCATTTTTTAAAATCCTGAATTTACCTCACATGAAGTGAATAACATAAACAGTAACTACTGGATGGAAAAAAAAGTCACTCAGGAGGTTTTTGTTTATTTTTTCTGTAATTCTATTAGCAGAATTGTTACTTCAGTTATAGAAAATACTATTTTATGAAATATATAGCTATTAATGTAATATGTTCAATAAATATCATTTTATGAAAATGACATATTTATTTAAATGATTAATTTATGTGTCTTAATAGGCTTATAATTATGTAAGAGTGAGTGCAATGTTAGGATGTCATCCTTTAATAAAGACTTTTATTTCAGAGAAACAACTTCCTAGCATTATGGGAAAACACTGACACAAAAAATACCTTACTTGAATAAAGCATTCATTTGGTTATGCATATTTTATTTCAAATAAATTACTTTTAGCTTTTAAAGGAGCTGTTGAAAAGTTCTGTTTCAGTAAGGAAGCTATTATTGTTTTTCTTTGGACTATTATATTTGTTTTGTCCCCAGAGAACAGGATTTATAAACTTTGTATTTGTAAAATCAATGAAAAAAGACATATTCTTTGGCCATAGTTATAGAAATCTAATTTCAAATGTGTATGTAATTTATTGGAAGAAAATAGGAAGGGAGTGAGGGAGAGAGGAGAAATTAATAAAAAATTTAAAATTTCATTAGACAAATATGTCACAAGTGCAATGGTGAAATATTTATTCTTGCATCTCTCTCACTTACTAGACATGAAAAAATGTTATTAAAACCCTGTTATCACTTTTATTGTACCACTTTAAAAAATTATTCTATGCCCAAGTTTCCCTGGGGGGAAATACACATCTTCATACAGGGTTTTGAAAATTATTCTGGAAGGAAATCTGTGAAAATCTATATAGCGTAAGAGAAAAATGTGATTCAATTATTATTTATCTTACCTACCCCATAGATAACATTCAGGGAAATTTAAACCATCATTTCCATTATTAAAAGTAAGACTACTAATCTGCTTTTGATGTAGTTTACTTCTTTACAGTGAAATTAGCTTCTCTGAATGACAATAATTCATTCCTGGTCTTTCCCATGGGAGGAATTAACAAACATGGATAAACCCTGAGGGAGAAAAACAACCAGGGTTATGGTCCTTATTTGAAATACTTTTAGGTACTTAGTTCAACCCTCTTTATTTTGCCACTTCACTGACTGGCATAGAGCTTTTGCTTTTGCTACTAGCATACTTCTAAATACCTCTCAAGAAATAACCTTTGATTAAATGACCGATTAACCTACTATTTTCTCCCTTTTGTAGCTGAGAAAATATGTCAGAAGCTCCAAGAAGAAAAACATATGACTGTTTTTTCTTCCCCATATTTTAATCCACTACAAGAAATGGGAAAGAAAGAAAGTTTTACATGCTATATCTAAATTGAAATCTCAGACAAGGGGTAGGGATTGTACTGTACACTGTACAGTTCTAATGTGTTATGAATTGGCCTGTAGTCAAGGAGCTAGAAGGTTTCAGAACTGTGCTTTGCTGAATGCCACTAGAATTGAATTTAAGAATAGGATTATACACAAATGATGAGGTCATCGGTGAAAATAGCTAGCTTTATGTACTAGGAAAGAAAAAAATATACCTTGGTTAGATTCACAGTGTATCAGATTAAACACTGGAATGTTAAGCATAGAAGTGATTCTCCCACAAACTGTGAAATCATGACCTGAGCTGAAATCAAGTCAGATTCTTAACCAACTGAGCCACCCAGATGCCTCAAAACCCTATTGATTTTTTAAAATACTTATTTATTTGTTTGAGAGAGACAGACAGTGTGCAAACAGGGGAGGAGCAGAGAGGGAGAGAATCCCAATGCAGGGCTCAGTCCCACAAACTGGGAGATCATGACCTGAGCTGAAATCAAGAGTCAGACACTCAACCAATTGAGCCACCCAGACACCTCTGATTTTAAAAACATTTTATACTTTTACATCCAATCCTTCTGAAACATGACTGAAAGCTCCTTGGCTGCAGGAAATAGTCTTTTTAAAATATTTTCCTACAATGACTTGACTAGGTTGATGTTCAATAAATATTGGTTGATTTAGATAATAAAATTAAGCAAAAACCAAATGTAATTTTAGCAATTGTGTCTTAAACTTTTTTCTGTTCACAAAGGTCAGTGCTGAAAATGTGAAAAACACCAAAAGCTAAAGGAACATTCAAAAGTCATCACAAATACTAAACACTTTTCCCCACTTGCTGTTTGCCCTCAGGAAAGTTCTTATGGTTTTTTTCTTACATTGGTTTGTAGGGAAAATATGACATAATGCTTTACAAAAGGTTCAACTTTTACTTAATGTATATCATGGACTTTTCCCATGTCAATAAATATTCTCCCACAACATGACCTCTGTGTCAGTATAGTATTCCATTGCATGAAAGCACCATAATTACTTTTCCAAAATTGTATTGTTTCTATTTTTTCATTATAAATTGTGGAATATTGTGAATATACACATTCATACTATATCAAATACACATAGCAATTAATTAACTAATTTAGCTTTGATAAGGGAGGATGTTTGATTAAAAAGAGGCAAAGAATGAAATTAGATGAGCTTTTATACTCATATACTGCATATTTTAATTTTCACATACAAAAATTAGTAATCTCTTGAGTTCTGAAATGTGACTAAAAAGATAAGATACTAAGATTTTACAAAAAAATATGTCTTCATAAAGCAACTAATTTCTTCTTTTAGGGTATAAAATGATTATAGATAATCAAAACCTTAAATAATTTAACAATGGAGCAAACTAAAGGCTTAGAATTTATTTTCTACACCATTTACTTTACCTCAGTGAGTGATTAAAAAGAAATATGGGGAAGAATTCTTGCTAATTCTTAAAGTCTGAAGACAAGTGCATTCCAGGCAAATTATATAAATGTGTATAAATACATTGATACCTGATCATTGATCAATTCAATTTTGACTTGTGTCACATGCAAAAATCTATATGATTTCTAAAAAACTCTAAAATTCTAGATTATGATTAAATACTTTATTAAAAAGTATGAGAATGAGAGTATCTGTCATCAGGCCAACATTTCTTTGAATAATTCTGCCACCAACAGAGACGATGGCAGATCATTTTTTTAAATTTTTTTAAATCTCAGAAGATGTCATCTAAAGCAATCAGTTCATGGACTATTTATTTCTACTTATTTTCTAAGCATCTGGGTAGCTAGTAACCTTTTTTCCCTAATCCAAAAACTTTTATAGGAGGTAAAACATCAGATTGTTAATAAAGAAAGTCTTCAGGGAAAAAGATTATTCCTAAGGTTATCAATCTCTTCTGCAATTTGACCCAAAGTAGCTTTATACCTTAAGTATGGGCCAAGAAAAAAAAAGAATAATAAAACAAAGTTTTAAGAGAAAAAGAAACAAAATGGATTTAAGGCATGAGACAGAGAAGTTCACAAAGAATCCAGAATTTCTGCTCTAAAGAACTCACAATATTTTCAGAATTTAAAATTTTAATCTAGCCCTGTAACGCATGTAGTTATTGCCTAAAAAGAACATAACGACTATCAAAATTTAGAGAGGATAATGTTCAGATAAAATACATTTAAGAAGTGTTTAGGTCCAAACCATCACCATCACCCCTACCCCCACCACGGTATTCATTGCTTTACATCATTGCCTATAACAAAAAATGTTCTGATCAAAATCAAATTCCCTAAGTATGTATTAAATACTAGGTTGCTAGAAGTCAAGAATGAATAAACATGGTCCTCATCCTCAAGAGTAACATCCTGAAGGGAAAACACTTTGTAAAAACAGTGGTTGCTCAGAAATAACACATTCTGAAATGTATATTTTTGTTTCTTTATAGAGTTATCCTTTCTCTAAATGAAACATGATTCTTCACATGTTTCTACTTGCCTCCATTTCTCACCGCCTTCTGTGTTGTGATGGTCAGACAGTATTAACAGCTCTCTTGATAGTCTCAGTCTTGATTTTATGTGAGGTCAGGCTGAAGGACCGCATGTTTTCCTACAGATGCATCCAGCTGTACCAGCAGAGCCATGACACAGGAGAGTTAGTTCTGTAAAGTGAACATGGGGAAGGGAGAGAAGGTGAGGGAGTTGAGGCCATTACACAGGGTATGATAATAATGATGGTCCTAAAATCTAAGCTGGGTAAGGGAGCGTGGGGGAGAGAAAAGGGTAGGATTAATGAATTGGAGACTCTGGAAAGACTGAAACATCACTGGAGTTGTGCTCCTAGAGGAAGTGAACTGCCCCTATAGGGGTGGTAAGGTCAGAGAGGGAGAGGTTCCGAAGCTGAGGTGCCAGAGGGATTTTAGGGACTGGTTATGGCAAATTCTAGGGTATGATCACAGAGTCACCACTGAGGCAGAGTGAAGAAGAAGACAGAGGAAAGGAGCTCAAGAAGCTGAGAGGCCAGGGTGTTGGAAATATCTACATATATATTGCATCTTCAAAAATTAATATGGGATAAGTACTGGAGAGAGTGACAGTGAGTCAGGAGCTAAAATCAGAGAAATTATAAGTGGCACAGGTATAGGAACATGATCCCAACAATGAGGATTAGTTGGTAATATATCACTTAATGACATTACATTCAAGCTGAGGGAAGACGGGGGAAGAATAGTTTCAAGCAAAAAAAAAAAAAAAAAAAAAAGAAAAGAAAAGAAGTTACCCTGATTTAATGTATCCAAATTCCAGGTCTATAAATACAAAGGGCATGGTAGAAGAAACAGCCCTGTCTTGAAAAGACTGCAGGGGAAGAAGCATCCTCCGAAGATAGCCAGGTTCTCTGCAGAGCAAGAAGGTGAAGGAAACATTCACAGAAGAGGTTGAAGATGTAAGAGATTTTAGCTGAGGATGGATCATGAGCTCCAGAAGGCACAGCAGAAGAAATTCAGGAGTTTGGTGAACGATGTGTGAGCTATGGGGTTAGAATTAGAAATGGGCAGGGCTGATGGGAGAGGAAGGTGCCCTGCAGCCGAGGGCTCCTTGGTGAGTGATGTAAATGTGTAGATAAAAGGCATGGTGAAGACAGTCCCGGTAGACTCAAGGCAGACAGTAGAGGCCTGGGCAGGCTGTAACTGCTACAGGGCTCCTTCATGCCCTCAGCAGTTACAGATAAGGAGGCGGAGAAGTGCTATCTCAGAGGCTTCTTGACACCTGTGAAGGAGGGTGTGCCCAGGGAGATCTATCTGATTCAATGTGTACCAGATTCACTCTTGACCTCTGCTGCTCAGGACTACTGCTGGGAATTTAAACAACTACATTCTCCTTACAGGGCAATTTCTCAGTATCTAAATAAACATAAAGTGTATATAATTTTAGGCGTTTGCCTCAAAATACTCTCATGTGGTGACAATTCAGAAGCAAATTATATGATGAAAGGGCAGGCACCTGGGTGGTTCACTTGGTTCAGTAGTTCAGTCCATCTTTGGCTTAGATTGTGATCTCGCACTTCATGAATGAGTTCAGTCCAGCGATGGGCTCTGTGCTGACAGCTCAGAGCCTGGAGCCTGCTTCAGATTCTGTATCTCCTGGGGCGCCTGGATGGTTCAGTCGGTTAAGCGTCCGACTTTGGCTCAGGTCATGATCTCACGGTTTGTGGGTTCCGGTCCCGCATCGGCCTCTGTGCCGACAGCTAGCTCAGAGCCTGGAGCCCGTTTCAGATTCTGTGTCTCCCTCTCTCTGACCCTCCCCTACTCGCTCGCTCTCTCTCACTCTCTCTCTCTCATTCTCTCTTGCTCTTAAAAAAAAAAAAAAGATTCTGTGTCTCCCTCTCTCTCTGCCCTTCACCCACTCTCACTCTGTTTCTCTTTAAAAAAAGTAAATAAATGATAAATGGTTAAACATAGTATATGGATATTGTAAAATAAGGTAGATTGTTAAGCAAAAATTAAAAGTTGCAGAACAGTAGCTATACTACAATTCACTTACACATTTTAAAAAACAACATAAAAACCTTTGCTTATATAGCCTTTGAGGCAACTACTTCAAAAGAATTTACAATGTGCAGGGCACTGCTCTAGGTGTTTTATGTATTAACTCAATCAGTTATATACCATTACTATAATTGCTATTTTATGGATAAGGAAACCGAGACCCAGAAAAAATAAGGAATTTGCCCAAAACCTCTGAAAATATTAAGGGGTAGAGCTTGAATTTTGCCCCCAAACACCCTGGGTGCAGGGTCTGTGCTTTTAAATGCATGAAACTGCCTACCAGATATATAAATATATAGAAGAAAATCTACAACAATATGCCCCCAACTCTTTTATGTTTATTTATTTATTTATTTTTTAAAGTTTTATTTATTTCTAGGAGAGAGAGAGAGAGAGAGAGCGTGAGCAAGGGAGGGTCAGAGAGAGGGAGTCACAAACTGAAACAGGCTCTAGGCTCTTAGCTGGCTGTCAGCACAGAGCCCGACGCGGGGCTCGAACCCACGAACCGCGAGATCATGACTTAAGCGAAAGTCGGATGCTTAACCGACTAAGCCACCCAGGCGCCCCTATGTTTATTTATTTTTGAAGGAGAGAGAGACAGAGCCTGAGCTAGGGAGGGGCAGAGAGAGAGGGAGACCTAGAATCCAAAGCAGGCTCCAGGCTCTGAGCTGTCAGCACAGCACAGCCCCTATATGGGGCTTGAACTCATGAGCCGTGAGATCATAACCCGAGCTGAAGTCGGACGTTTAACCAGCAGAGCCAACCAGGAGTCCCAATATGTTCCCAACTCCTAACAGCAGTTACTTTTGAGCAGAATAGGATTGAAGGAGGTAAAAGACAAAAGAATTTTTAGTTCTTACTTTGACTACTTCAAGTTTTTAAAACTTCTAATAATTGGAATATTTTCACTTATATAGTTTGTTGGGTTTTTTCTTTTCTTTTTTTTTAATTTACTCACTTAAAAAAATATTGCTGTACAGTTCCAGTCTACACCAGGTTGTGTATAAGGTACAGTGGTGTCATTATTTAAAAGGATAAAGGGATAATGATTAACTTGCCTTGAGGAAGGACACTTTCAAGAGGTGGATATTTTTGAGTCTTAAAGGATGAAGAGTTTGCCAGGAAGACATTTAGGAAAGGGCATATAGTTGGTACTCAATAACTGTTATTGAATGAATGTGTTCTAGGCAGAGGTGACATATACAAAGTCTCAAAAGAAAGGTAGCAGGAATAAAGATGGAAGGGCCACGTCATCAAAGATCTTATGTGTTAAGTAAAGGATATTATCTGGCAGCAATGAGAAGACTTTGAAGGGTTTTAAGTGGTGGAGATCTCACCGTTCTATGCAAATGGTTTCCAGCACGTCATCCCACAGATGCTCACTCCACACTAAACAGAAAAGAACAATAGAAAAAACTGCTGCTGCTACTGCTCCTGGTGATTTGAGATCCTGGGACTCTGATCACGACTGTCTCTCTCATATGATCCACCAGTTTCATATTTCCTGTATTTAAGATCATTTTATTCATGGCCATATTAATATCATGGGATTTTTAATTTCCTTGGGAACTGTGATTTTTTTCCTGCTTTGTACTCAATTTTATATTTTGCATTTATATGAAAGGAGCTTCTGAAAAAGATCTAAACACATGAGTAAGACCTTCTTATATGTTCTTCCAAAAAGTCATTCTAATTAAACTATCTGGTTTTTCTCCCTGAACAATTCTGATAGATATAAATCCTTAATGGCCTCTCGTGCCCATTTTATTATTCCTCTTGAAATCAATTCATTTGTGGATGTTGGGCTTTTGCCAAATTATCTACAAAAGTGTCTTTGTTGATGTTTTAATGTATTTGGCTACAGTACACATAATGTTTCTAGCCATGGATAAGCTGAATATTTTAAGTAAGTATTATTGGTGGCATAGGCCCCTCCTTGCATTTTTGGTAAAAATCCACCTGTGATTTGCTAAGCTGATTTTACATGAAAATTGAAGCCATTTATGGCTTGGGAGACTGCCATGCCTTCCTGATGTGTGAGAGGCCTCTTTCTCCCTTTGGGATTTCAGCACTTTAAGCTCCTAGCTAAACAGTTGAGTAGGGGAAAAAATTCTCACAAAATAAAACATCCTAAAGAAATGACTCCTTTTGGTTGTTCAGTAGCTAATACTAATGTAAAGCTTTAATGAGAAATAGTTTTGCGTGCAGGAATTGTTTGTGTGATGTGGATACCAACTCTTCCATTCCTGTGCTTGGCCTCTGCTTCAAGCGTCACTTCACAGCGTGCCAACAATGTCCCTGGACAGAGCTCCCTTTCCAGCATAAATCACATTGAAGCCAAAATTTAAAGCTTCTTCCACTTTCAAATTATATTTTAGACAATTTTGTTTTGTAGTCAAGCCTAAATCTATTGTATGCTAAAATATACAACTTGTTTTGTTTTCGGTTTACAATAATGCAGATCCTTATTAATTGCTCTCCATTCCTATCTCCAACTCACAATTATAACAGAAGTTCTGACTGGGTGATACCCAAGGCTTGAATTTAAAAAGTGCAAACTTTCAAAGAGGACCCAATTGTTTACTGAATTTTATTTGTATATATACAGTTGGACTTTTCCAGTCCTTGTAAATATTAAGTGGCATTGGACATTGATGCTTCCCAGGAAGCCTCGGAGATATTACTTAATGTCCCCCTTTGAATACTTATTCCATTGCTAAGGGATATGACAACCTCCTTTATAAGAGCAGTTACTCACAGACTTGACTCATTGATTAAGGTATAGGCCACATCAATAATTTTTTTCTCTTGCATCAACAACCTTTTCTAAGAAAGGATTTATTGCATTAAAAAACAATCCGTAGAGGGAAGTGAATCACATTTTTAAAAAACTAATACATGATAAAGATATCAATGTATGTGAATGATCATTTAGTCAGAACAGTGAAGAGGGATTCAAGCATTACAAGGTAATCATACCAGATGTCCTTTAAGATATGTTTCAAATCCTTTAAGATATGATTTTCTAGACAATGTAATCCCATTCCTTTCCTTTATCCTTAAAATCCTTAAAGACATTATAATGATTATAATGTTGTATCAAAAGTATTATTAATTGAGTTACATATTTTTATGTTACTGTGTGAATGAATACCTTATAATTTTTATTTTAAATCAAAATTTGCATTAAAATGAGACCATTGAGCATCCGTACATACTTTCAAGATAATTTACTCCAAGGGTGCTTGGGTGGCTCAGTCAGTTGAGCATCTGACTTCCACTCAGGACATGACCTCACGGCTCATGGGTTTGAGCCCCGGGTTGGGTTCTGTACTAACAGCTCAGAGCCTGGAGCCTGCTTCAGATTCTGTGTCTCTCTCTATCTCTGTCCCTCCTCTGCTTGTGTTATGCTCTCTCTCTCTCTCAAAAATAAATAAACATTAAAAAAACTTTTTAATAAGAAAAGATAATTTATTCCAGATGAATATATATATGGAGAAGCAGAAAACTTTTTCTTCTCTCCTATTTCTCTTTGCTTTCCTTTCTCTTAACAATTTGGCCTAAAGTTAAGAGTTAAAGGATAGAGGAATTACATTTCAAGATTAGGGATAGGAAATTGGGGGCTAGAAGGGCATGACTTAAAGCAATGGGGAAACACTAACTTTATATATTCAGAGTGTCTAAGCAGGGCTCAATTCACCCTCCCTGACTCGGTACCTGGAGTGTCACTCAGACCTGGGGTGTCAGCAAGTCAAGTCTCCTTTCATCCATTGGTGAGGAGTAGATCCCTGTGCTTTCAAATGCAGGACAGTAAACTGGTATGTGGATACTAACAGCTTTCCCTTAAGTCTCTTACTGAACAATGCAGACTTCAGAATAGGATTGCATTTGCCACCTCTAAGAGACGTGTGTGAAGCACAGAATAAATTTGACATAGAAGGGCTATAGGAGTGGCAAAAGGAAAGAAAATTACACTTTAGTTTGTATGACCATTTTTAATTTGTCCTAAGAATTCACCCTGCATAGGAATAATATAAATAAGAAACAAATTAGCTCATTTTACTGAAGGTGAGAATACTATGACTAGAAAGAAAGATGGAACGTCTCTATTTTTCAAACTCCCTTTCTGACAGGTGACTTATAGGACGCACCTCTGCCAGTTTCCCATTTGCAAGTCATCAGTACTTTCTTCCTCCTGCAATGAAGGACAAATATAACTTTGAGCAACATGTCTTTAAATAGGTTTTGGAAGGAGGTGGGCTGGGATCATAGGGATTAGGATTCAGTGGAGTCGTTCTTATTCTTGCCAAAAACAGAGGCTGTGCAGATTTGATTTCTGTATGTACACACAGACAGAGGTCGAGGAAATGAAAGCTAGACATGCACCCTCGCTTTCCCTCCGATCTCAAAACACAACAGCACTCAGAGCCTCAAGGGGCACTGCTGGCCTCAAGCCACTCCTTGGATTGTCAGTACAAAACTGTAAGCACTCATCGACTCTGTATCTTATTAAGTAGAGAGGATTGATTTCCTCTGGTCCTCATTTCACTTAAAAAATAATATTAGCAAATATGTAAAAGAGTGGGCATACAAAAATTAATTAATGATGCATTTAGTCCCATGGGAAAGATATTACAATCCCTTTAAGAACCTAATTTATTCTTGGATTGTGGTGAGCATAGCACAACACGTAGTCTTGTTGAATCCTATGTTGTACATCTGAAACTGATAGAACATTGTGTGTCAACTATATTTCAGTTGAAAACAAAAAAGGAACAGTTTTCCCCCCTGGGGACAGGGTGAATTTTTTCATCTGTAAGTGTAACAATTGTCAAGAACTATGTAGCATCTGAGATTTTACACTATTTGCAAGCTAACATGCATCATGTTAGTCACACTTCATGGATGCTGGCAGAAGGCACAAATCTCCAGGACCAGGGACAAAGGATGGTTTATAACTCACGGTAATAACAGTAGCCAGAGCGTCAGCATTTATGCCAGTTCCCTGAGTCCCAGTTCCCACAGAGTGACAAGAGAGGGTTAAATGACACCTTCTCCTATAGTGGGTTGCATTACAAGAGAAGAACCCGAACTTAGGGAACTGAATCTTTTATAATGATCAGTAGGCCCACATAAACTTTGCCCTCAAGGGAGCATTCTCTTTGTTATATTGGACAGTAAACAAACCTGCTCTTTGCCCCAAAGAAGGACTCTATCTCTGTCTTCCAAGGCTGTTTTCAAGAAACGCTGGCTTGTTTCTTGTAGAACAAGAGCAGCCATTGCCTCTGCTCACAAGATGTATGGAAATGTGAGGCACTCATGAAGAATTGTCTTCCAGCAATAATAAATTTCTGTCCCTATTTTCTCAAGATCGATACTATACATAAAGCACCTAGCTCTGCCCCTTAGCCCATTTTCCACTCTTTTTTCAAACTGGGAGTCTTTCTTGATAATATTATGAGCAGATGCTGATTGGGATAGGGTTAGGGGAAAACTTAAATCATCGGGTGCTGTAAGTTTAGTAGTGGGAAGATGAAAATCAGAAACTCTGTAGGAAAGATACCCCAAAGCCAGCTTGCTACTTGGCACCCCTCCAACCCTCCCCATCCTGCTCCTAAGCATCTTCCTTTCATTTCACTTTAATACACAACTAATAATTCCACTGAACGGATAATCATTGCAGTTTTGAAAAATGCAAATCTCTTGGAGCATTAAGGAATCATAGGTTTTCACACACATTAGTGTGAATATGTGTAAGACCCTTGTCCTTTAAAAGCTAGCTGAGATTGGCCGCTCTGAAGGAATAGCAGTTTTGACTACTAGGGGATAAAAAAGGATAATTGTGGAGTTTGGAGCACTTTTGGGGTATACAGACCAGAGAGAGAACACTGTGGGAGAATTAAAACCATATGAAGTCACAGAGTCCATAGTGAGGGAAGCTGGGCACTATTAGGTAGGAAAAGATGTGAGAGAAAGACTAGGGAGATGCCGGAGAGAAACTACACCCATTCTGATTTTACTTGAGGTTGGCATTGTGCCCAGAGCAGAGGAAGAACATTCTCTTCTTCCTTCTCTTCACTCCTACGGATCTTCATCCCATAAATACTTACTGAGTAGCTGTTGTTGCAACTGCCATTGCTACGAACTATTACTGTTACCATTTATCAAACACTTGCTCAGCTTCCAGTCTAAAAAGTTTTTAATGTTTATTTACTTTTGAGACAGAGAGAGAGAGAGAGAGAGAGAGAGAGAGAGAACGAACAGGGGAGGGGCAGAGAGAGAGAGTGGGAGACACAGAATCCAAAACAGGGTCCAGGCTCCAAGCAGTCAGCACAGAGCTCGATGCAGGTTCAAACCCAAACGTCTGGGTAAGCAGCCAAGGTGGGGTTTGATTCCAGGCCTTTGGCCCCATATAGCGTGGTGTATACTGACACTGAAACAAGTTTAAACTAACTAGCCATTTGTGAGCTGCCCAGAAAATACAACCATCACTTATAACTTACTTCTACGATAAAGTAAATTCTGACTTCCAAACTTGAGACTCATGAAGAAATTTTTCAAATAAGTGTTTTAAGAAAGGAAACTACTTAAGACCTCCTGGGGCTAGAAGAGGCCTGGGAACCTTAGTGACCTAATATTAGTAGGACAGTAAATTCTGTGCAAAAGGCATTAGAATATTAATTGCCACACTATACATTCAGGGACCCTCCTCTTAGATTCAATTGTTCTTATAGGCAGCAGTTCCCACCTTACTAGTTAAGGCTGCTAAGAAAATTAGTGACTTAAGTTTACTTTAAAAAGCAAAGAGTCAAAAAATTAAAATAAATTTAAAAAGCAAAGAATCAGAATGAGAGGACAAACCACAGACTGGGAGAAAATATGTACAAAAGACACAACTAATGAGTATTATTCAAAGTCCACAAAATCTGGGGCGCCTGGGTGGCTTAGTTGGTTAAGCGTCCGACTTTCACTTAGGTCATGATCTCGCGGTTTGTGGGTTCGGGCCCCGTGTCGGGCTCTGTGCTGACTGCCAGCTCAGAGCCTGGAGCCTGTTTCAGAGTCTGTGTCTCCCTCTCTCTCTGACCTTCCCCTACTCACGCTGTCTCTCTCTCTCTCTCTCCTAGAAATAAATAAAAATATTTTAAAAAAACCAAAATTGACAAAATCTTAAAACCTGACAATAAGGAAACAAACAACCATATTAAAATGGGTCAAATTTTTTAACAGACACCTCACTAAAGAAGATATCCAGATGGCAAATAAACATATGAAAAGGTGCTCAACACCATAGTCATTAGGGAAATGCAAATCAAAACCATGAGATACCACTCCCTACCTTTTGGAATGGCCCAAATCCAACTCACTGACAACACTAAATGCTGGTGAGGATGTGGAACAATAAGAATTTACATTAATGCTGGTGGGAATGGGAAGTAATACAGCCATTTTGGAAGACAGTTTGGAAGTTTCTTATAAAATGAAACAAACTTTTACCATATGATCCAACAATCATGCTCCTTGGTATCTACAAAAGGAGTAGAAAGTGTACGTCCACACAAAAACCTGGATACGGATGTTACTAACAGCTTAATTTCATAATTGCCAAAACTTGGAAGCAACCAGGAGGCCCTTCAGTAGGTACGTAGATAAAGAAACTATTGCACATCCAGACAGCGGAATATTACTCACTGCTAAAAAGAAATGAGCTCTCAAGCTATTAAAGGACATGGAGGAAACTGAAATGCATGTTGCTAAGTGAAAGAAGGCAATGAAAAGGCTATATACTGTATGATTCCAATTATATGACACCCTGGGAAAGGTAAAACTACAGAGATAATAAAAAGATCAGCGGTTGGCAGAGGTTAGGAGGGAAGAGAGATGAACAGGCAGAGCACAGAAGAGTTTTAGGGCAGTGAAACTACTGTGTATGATGGATACATGTCATTTTAAATTTGTCCAGATCCACAGAATATACAACACGAAAAGTGAACTGTAATATAAACTATTGATTCTGGGTGATAATAATATTTTAATGTAGCTTCATCAATTTTAACTAATGTGCCACGTTGGTGAGAAAGGCAGATAATGGAGGAGGCTATACATACATGGAGCAGAGAGTAGATGAGGAATCTCTGTACCTTCTAATCAATTGTTCCGTGAACCTAAAACTGCTCTAAAAAATAAAATCAGTTTTTTTAAAAAGCAAGGCAAATCCATTTATAAGAGAACTTGTGTTCTTAAGGAGGAAAAAATGTGCACTGTTTAGAACATTATACCTATTCCCATGCTCTTGCTCCCTTGAGAAAATTGCTAACCTTTATCCTGGAGTGCAAGAATTACTGCGCAACAGTGTCTTCTTATTAGGTGTGTTACAGACAGCCCTAGAAAAAGGGAGAGAGAGGGAGAGGGAAAGAAGCAGTGAACAGGAGCCTTCCATAATGTGTGAAATAGATTTTAAAAAGGATACAGCATTGTCTTAGATATTTAAGAGGAAATTTAGAGGCCAACTTCTGCTCTAAGGTTAACAATCACTTTTAATTTATTTGGACTTATCATGAAGATTATGCTTTACTTATGCCTTAGTGGCCACCTCTTCTTGAAAATAATGTGCCTCAACAGCTGGATTTTCTGAATATTGAATATGATTTTTCCCCCAAAGGAGTAATGGATTCTGAATGTATGTTAGGCAAACACTCATTTCATAAATACGCAGACAGCTAACAACATATATGCAGTGATAGACCCTCCTTTACAAAAGAAGGAAATAAGACAGATAAAGCTGTCTTATGCCAGGGAGGTCCATATTTCCTCTCTCTTCAAGAAACTACTTTCTTCAGATTTCTTCTCCTCTGGGTTTTCATCAATTCCAAGGACATGTTTCTTAAAAATAAAAATGTTAGCAGACTCTGGAAAGAGCAGTTTCCTCAGACCAGGAGAATTAGTTTATGCTACGAGATAAAATTTGCCACCCCTCCCCCCCCACAAATTCATATGTTGAAGTCCTAGTCCCCAATACCTCTGGATGTCTATTTGAAGACAGAACCTTTAAAAAGGTAATTAAGTTAAAAGTGAGGTCATTAGGGTGGGCCCTAGCCCTAATGACTGGTATCCTTATAAGAGATTAGGAGACACAGAAGGAAGAACACAGGGTAAGATGATCATCTGCAATCTGTCAGAGGAAAACAACGCTGTCAACATCTTGATCTTGGACTTCAAGCCCCCAGAATTGTCAGAAAATCATTTTTTACCCAGTCTGTGATACTTTGTTATGGCAGCCCTAGCAAACTAACATAGTACATAAGAGTAAACCCTGGTGACTTGGGCATTCCTGACGTGCTTCTCTCCAGAGCCTCATAAGAGCAGTTCATGAACTTGTGTACATAATTATAAAGATCCTGTAGACTTCACGAGTTAATTCAACAAACAATTGTTGAGCTTGTCCAGCCTAGTGACAAAGACAAAAAGATAAGCCTCCAAGTGGCTCAAAGTAAATAAGACCCCAAAACATCCTCAATGAATTCTGTCTAAAGAGAAGACAGGCACAGAAAGAGTTAATTTCAATAACAAAGTGACCAGTGGTAAGACGGTGGTAGGCAGAAGGGCTGTGAGAACTTCCCTGGGATGTAGAAAGGGCATCTGATTGGAGGTCAAATCTAACCTAAGTCTTTAGGAAAAAGTAGAAGTATGCCAGGTGCACAAGGGAAGAGAGGCCTATTAGTGACAGGAGTACCACAGACAAAAGCAGGGGAATGAGAAGTGTCTAGAATGTGGGCTGATGAGTGAGATATCCAGGGTAACTGGAGCTAGGTTGTGTATGAGGGAGGATTCGAGGAGAGAGTGAAGAAATAGGGTCAGACCACAAAGGGCTGGGCATGCCAAATTTGGATTTTAACCTGAAAGCAGTGGGAAGCCACCAGAGACTTTTTCAGAGACAAGTCACGATCAGACTTGCTGTATCATGGTCTGTGTAATAGCGTGAGAATGAAATGGTATGAAGAGAGGTAGGCTGCATACAGAGAGCAGGGAGGTAGATGGGAGCCTGAACTGAGGCACTGGTACTGGGGTGCAGAGAGCCGTCCTGCTTATGGGATATTTCAGAGATGGGATTTACACTGTGAAAATTTGCACACTTCCATTTCTACATGTGCTCATATGAGAAAGGTGCTTCCAACTGTAAAGCATTAGACAATATACACTTGTATTTTCTGCCTCAGATGTACAAATAAATATTTTTCCTTCCTTAAACATAGGTTTGTTATTAACTTAATAAAACATACAATGTTATATTTACTTTTTAAGGATTAAATTCAAAAGAGCCACACTTCCTTATTTGTGTTTTTAGTTAATGTGGGGAAGAATTGCTTCTCAAAAAATACAGTAAATGGGATACAGTTAAAAATGAATCTTATTTTATCTCATCATAGCATGTCTGGTATTTTTGTAATTCTTCCAAGTTGGACTTGATTGAAAGCTGCATATTTAAGGCAATAGCGAGCCTTGGAAAGTACACTCGCCTCAGTCTAATCGAGTTTTCTCACTAAACTACCTACTTTGACTAGTTTGCTCAGTCTTTGTAGGCCTCAGTTTTCTTACTTCTAAAACAAGGGATAAATTCTTTGATCCTTAACAGTCCTTTTGACTATAATTCCATGAGTCTTTTCTCCCAGAAAATAAACACCACTTTTGACTTTTAAAATTATATTTTCAGTTTTATTTAGTATTACTATTTAACTTTTCAAGAGAAGATTTTAAATTTTGCTTAACATTTCTTGGAAAGTGTATCAATCTTGTTAGATGGTCTTGAGATTCATTTAAAAAACAAACAAATCTGAAGCACCATGCACGTTTACACATTACCGTTCTTGGGGTAAAAAGGCACTCAAGGAAATGTAAATCTCTGTAGGTTCAACTAAGGTTTAGAATTGTTTCAACAAGTGATGCTTGTTGAAAAAAACTGGAATTGAACTGGGTAAATACGACTGCAGAAAAATTAACAGCAAGCCAGATGAGTCCCTTTTCGTTCCCTTAGGAAACCTGCATCTGTAAATGGAAAAGGGCTCTAAATCCTCTGGCAGAGAAATGGGAGAATAGGGAGGGAACTTATTCTGATTTCCTCACTCCCTACCTGCTGATCTGGCTTCCTCTCAGCTCTCTCTGTCCGATTAGGAATCGATTCTCCCCCCTTCTCTCCCTCCCTCTCCCCTCCCTCCCTCTCTGTCCTTCACCCAGAGTAACGTTAGTGTCCTAGCAAGTGATGCTGTCGGAGACGGGAGCCGGGCTCGGAGGAGGCACCGCCGCCGCCGCCGCCACCGCCGCCGGGCGGGAGAGCCGTTCCCAGCGCGCGCGCCCCACCCGGTCCCGGGCCCCCTCGTCGCGGCCACAGCCGCGGCGGCCGCTCCCACGGTTTCCTGGTGGGCGGCGGCGGCGGCTGGGTTTTGGTTCCCGCCTCTGCCCGCTCGGCGTCCGCGCGCGCCGCTCTCTCCCGCGGACTTGCCGCCGGGGCTGCCCGGGGCGGCCGGAGCGGCCGGCGGTGCTGCAGGGGCGCCGCGGCCAGACCGCGCGGCGGCGGCGGCGGGCGCGATGTCCACCAAGGTCAGGAAGTGCAAGGAGCAAGCGCGGGTGACCTTCCCCGCGCCAGAGGAGGAGGAGGAGGAGGAGGAGGGTGAGGACGAAGGCTCAGAGCCGCAGCGCCGCCGGCGGGGCTGGAGGGGCGTCAACGGGGGGCTGGAGCCGCGCTCGGCGCCCTCACCGCGGGAAGCGCACAGCTACTGCCCGCAGGGCTTCTCCCCGGGGCTGGACATGTGAGTACCCGGCCGGCCCGCGGCCCGCGCCTGGGGAGGCAGTGCCCGGCGGGGGGGGGGGGGGGGGGGGGGGGGGGGGGTGGTGGGAAGGCGCCCTCCCGGCCGCCCCGCCAGGTGCCTGGGACCGCCAGACACCTCCCCGCCCGGCGCGGCAGTTCCATTCGGGTCGATTTAGGGGTGCAGACCCCAGTTGGGAGCTCGTCGTCTTGGCTCTGCTTTGTGGAGGGACTCGGGGGCCGCCAGAGGCGCGGCTGGGTCTCCGTCCCGGCTCCAGCGCGCGGAGCGGCCGCGTGGACCGACACAGCGGACGCCAGACTCGCTTTCCTGCAGAGACACGTCCTCTCCTACACACGCACTACTGCCCCATAGGCTGGGACCCCCCTCGGCAAGTGCACCCCGAGCTGACCCCACGAGGGCAAAGGACGGGAAGGTGTGCACAGACCCAGGCGCGCCCTCGAACTCCGACCTCCCCCCACCCAGCTTCTCAGCGCGGAACCACCCTGGGAGCCCGGTACCCCGCGACGCTCTCTGCCGTCTGAGGCCCGGCTAGCGCAGTGGGGAAAGGAAGGGAAGGTGCGTGGGGGTAGGTGTGCCTGGGCTCCCTGGTTTTCGAGGGTCCATTCACAGTGGGGGGCATACTGAAGTCAAATCCCAGGGAAGAGTGGGCGCAGGGCAGCCGCAGTAGCTCTTTAATGACAACTTTGGCTGCGGTTCCCAGGCGACTCGGGTCAGCAGCTGGCTTCTCTTTAAAGGAAGGTAAAAGTCGGCACAGTAGTGCGTGAGAAAGAGCAACTTTTCTTAATTTCCAGATCTTGGAGACATCCTTAGGAGCTACGAGACGCAGAGAGGATGGAAAGGAAAGTGCTTAGTTGTATAGGGCCCATGGTATTTCTCTTGTCACACACCGTGAGCATGCCACGGGGGTTGCTGTCGTTTTTAGGAAAAACGCACAGACCTAGGTAGAGAGAGCTTGGGGTCAGACGTGGTGGGCAGCACTAGTCGTCTGGGTGGGATAGGACGGCTAACCCGCTTCGTGAAGAGACCGAGGTTTTGCAGTGCCCCCTGCCGCCATTGAGCTGCCACATCCCTGGCCCCAGGCCTCTGGGGCTACCTCCATGGAGATCGACCTAATCTCGCGCTGCTCTTCCCGCTCAGAGCCGGCTCCTGGCTCCTGGCCTGTAACACCCAGAGTCAGTGGCTAGGAGTAGATCGCCTAAGGGAGGGTTCTGATTTAAAATGAGCGACTCATCCCGATCCCGATGTGGTTCAGTTTTTGCTGAAGATTAGCCTGCAGTGGAAATGGCCCAGGAAATGGAAGGAAGGTGTATCCGGAGGGATTAACACCCTGCCAACTTGCTTTCAGCCTCCCTAAGATTTTAAGACATTGTCTATTTTTCCTTTGACCGATTTCTCGATTATTTATTTATTTTTCTTTTACCTTAAATCCACACTAGGTGGGACACCACAGCTCTCTAATCTAAGAAAGTAGGGTGGAGCAGAGATTAACTCACTTTGCTTCTTGAAATCTGAGGTCAATTACACAAAGCACTGAGGCAAGTTCCATTGTCGACTTTTTTTCTATTAGAACGTTTTTTCCCTATTTTCTGTCTTTACATAATTCAATAAGTAAACGTCATAGTGTATTTACTTTGTAGAGCCGTTGAGACCTAGTCATTTTAAGGACACAATAAATGTTTCTTTGAGAGGTAGGGCAGCAAGCTCTTCATGTCTGAGTCCTGTCATTTGGTAACATCAGGCACTAGTTTGATATCTGTAATAAAAATCAGCTTTTTATTCCACCTTCGGTAGAATATGGGCACAATGTAACAGCTCAGAAAGCAAACACAACAACCCTGGGTTTGCATTGGAGCAGGATAACCAGTCTCTCAAAGCCCCAGAGTCATTTTCAGTAGGCAGAATAGAGTAGCTGAATTTAAAATTCAGCCAGGATGCTCAGGATAGAGTCCCACTTTTACCAAAAAGATTCCTCAGGGTAATCCTGTTGCTCATTTCACTGCTGCATGCTCCAGCGTTCCATCTGGGAGTTTTAAACAGACTGACTTAGGAGAAAGAATGTCATCTGTTACATTACTAACAAGAATTTTTAAAAGTCCTTTGAAAGAACTCTTGATTTAACCATTGACTCAAACCAAGACTTTCTTTATCCCAGTTTTTGCAAACGTAGGACCAAGTACTAGGTCATTGGCAAGATTATCTCATTTTCAGTCTTCAGCTATTAAATGTATCTAATGAAACTTCAAAAAGGTAGTTGAAGGGAATTCTCATAAATTTTGATTCAAAAACATTTCTTTTTTTTTTTTAAGCTTATTTATTTATTTATTTGAGAGAGAGAGAGAGCATGAGCAGGGAGGGGCAGAGAGAGAAGGAGAGGGAGAGAATCCCATGTGGTTTGATGCATGAGTTTGATGCGGGGCTCAAACTCACAAAGGTCAAGGTCAAGACCTGAGCCAAAACCAAGAATCAGACACTTAGTCAACTGAACCATCCAGGCACCCCAGATTCAAAAAAATTTCTTAAGCATTTGCATGTGTAAGCTGCAGGTTAGGTACAGCAAGCCCCAAAGATGAGTAGGACAACTTTTCTGCTCTGGAAGAGTTTAAAATCTCATGAAGGAAAGATAGAAATGAAACTAGGCATGGGCTTTTATGAATTAGAGTAAAATAAGCACCATAAAAACATACACACAAGGGTGGAACAATGAAGGATCAAGTGTAAAGAAGCGACCAACTATGTGAAGTCATGGAGAAATCAAGGAAACCTTTATGGGCCTTAAAAGATGGTATTTCTCTTGTCACATACCCTAAGCGTGCCTCAGGGTTTACTGTCTTTTTTAGGAAAAACGCACAGACCTGGGTAGAGAAAACTTAAGACCGTGGTGGGCAGCACTAACCACTGATAGGTGACAGACAGAACGGGGAATTAATTGAAGGTCTCCCCTCAAAATACTAGGCATGTCTGGGAAATATTAATTGAGTTTGGTTAGAACACAGAGTACATCGGGGCACCTAAGTGGCTCAGTTGGTCAAGTGTCTGACTTTGGTTCAGGTTAGGATCTCATGATTCGTGAGTTTAAGCCCCTTGTCGGGCCCTGTGCTCAGAGCCTCGAGCCTACTTCAGATTCTGTGTCTCCTGCTCTCTCCCTGCCCCTCCCCTGCTCACATTCTGTCTCTCTTTGTCTTTCAAAAATGAATAAACATTATAAACATTTCAAAAAATGAACATAGAGGATGTGTAAGCAAGCAGTGAGATTTAACTGGATACATTGGTTTGGGGCATTAATATGCAGGATCCTTCCGGAAGGAGGCAAAAGGGAGCCACTAATGATTACAAAGGAGCAGCAATTTGATCAAAGCCATCTGAGAGCAGGATGGATTGTAGTGGCAATTGACAGAATGTGAATAAATAAATTAGGGGCTACCATCGCTGTTCAGGCTGAGATTAGGATCTGTAATAGTGTAATACTGGGGCAGAAAGGTCGGAAGAGAAAATACACAGATAGAATGTATGGGAATAAGCAACTGACTGCCCATGAGGGTTTAAAGAGAAAGCAGGGTCACAGATAACTGGGTGATTTTGACCTAGATAACTAAGATCATTGATGTCATTGTTGAAAAGAAAAGAACAAAGAGGAGGGTCTGATTTTTCAAATAATTCTGATAGAGGTATTAAGGAGGAAGATGGAAATGCAAGTTAAAGCTTGAGAGAATTTGAGAATCTACTGGCTGATGGACTAACTGCCGAGTCATGTGAATATATGATATTACCCAAAGAAAGTGTGAAGAGAGAAGCAAAAAGAGCTCTTGACTCCCTATTCTGAGGGAATTTTTGTTGTTGCTTAGAGGGTAGGGAGAACAGTAGCAAATAAAGGACACAGGAAAAGATGAAGGTGCAGGTCTAAGGCAAGGAAGCTTAGAAAGAACAGTTTCAAGAAAAGGGAAGAATTAATTCACAGTTGGAAAATACTTGATAAATCAAGAGAGAAATTTATGAGTCGCCTCTTATTTTTTTAAAGTTTACTTATTTGGAAAGAGAGAGAGCATGAGTAGGGGAGAGGCAGAGAAAGATAGAGAGAGACAGAGAGAAAGAGAATCCCAAGCAGGCTCCTTGGGAGCATTGTCAGTGTCTGATGTCAATGCCTGATGCAGGGCTGGATCCCACAAACATAAAATCATGACCTGAGCTGAAATCAACAGACTGAACCACATAGGTACCTGATGAGTCTACTTTAAGAAAGAAGAGTCTGGGCACCTGGCTGGCTCAGTCAGTTAAGCAACCAACTTTGGCTCAGGTCGTGATCTCACAGTTCATGTGTTCAAACCTGTGTTGGGCTCTGTGTTGACAGCTCAGAGCCTGGAGCCTGCTTCAGATTCTGTGTGTCCCTCTCTCTTTGCCCCTTCCCCACTCACATACTCTGTCTCTCTCTCTCTCTCTCACTATCTCTCTCTCTTTCAAAAAAATTTTTTTAAAAATTAAAAAAAAGAAAGACAAATCAATTCTTGTTTAAATTAACATATGTGCACAAAGTCATTAGATTTCTCTGTGGTGTTATCTTTAAAAGAGAAAGACTTCTAGAAAAGAAGATTCTGTTTAGTTTTTCTTCAGAAGGAGTGCTGCCAACAATGTGTCATAACAAAAGCAGTGATTTGTGTTTTAATGCTTCATGCTGGAACTGGGAAGGGATCCCCTGTTCTTAGTGCCTGCCCTCCCTTGGGCCTGGTATCCCCACATTTAGAACTCTCTATTTCTATTTCTCTGGAGATTTCACATCCCCTCTTTCTTTAAAGGGTAAGACTTGTCACTTGACCATATCTGTAAGAGGGTAGAGGTCTGGTGAAAGAGTTTCTACTTACTCTTTATACAGACTTTCAGCCAAATCCCCCAATTTTGGGCTCCTGCCTCATCTCTGCTTTCTGGGATTTCTTTTGCCTTCCCTTTCTGGGCTTTTCTGGCATCGAGCACAGTGGATTAGCTTGCTTCTTATTATAGGCACTCTGGTTGGACCCTCCTTATCCCCACTAAATTATTTACCTTTCTTCCAAATCATCTTCTTTCCAATTTCATATATTGTGTAGTTGGAGATGTTACAAATGTCTACCAGTTTCATGAACAATGAAATTTGTGTTACTTTTCTTGGTTTTCCTTGATGTTTAGGGGGGTAATTTTGGAGAGGAGAAAGGGGAAGAGAGACCTTTGTTCTATCATCTTGAAACCAAATACCCCTACAACTGTGTTTCAAGTGTTCATTTAAGCCCCAATGAGGACTGTATTATTAAGAGGCCGAGATTGCAGAAGGAAGAATATTCTTAATCGTGTCTGATTTTATTGGGCAGATGGCATAGTGGGTAACCTATACAGTGTGATGTGAGGGTCACCTGAACTCCCCCACCTAAAGCCTTTGTACCACACTTCCTAAATTTGACTAATATAGAATATTTTGAAAAAAAAAAATAGAACTTTTGAGTTGCAAAAGATTTCATCTAGCCCATTCTTTTCTTTTATACAAATTGAGAAACTGAAGTGAAGTGACCTCTAATTCATAGCAGCCCCAGGTCATTTGAAATCTCTAGGCTCATAGGACTGTGCTGTTCACACTGTGGCCTCCTTTGGGTTCAGCTTTTCTCTCTTCCTCAGAGATATTTAAAAATGCATTTACTCCTGGGAGAAATGACACAAGACACTACTAATTAGTATTAATTCATTTATGAGATCCAAGTAGTTCATCATTTCAATTTGACTGCTGATGGCCGATCAACTTGAGAAAGTTTGTAAGCTAAGTAGGAAGGACTAAGAATGGAAACAAAAATGAGGAAAGAATATCTCAAGACGTAATTGACCCCCCGCTAGATATCATTTATAGTTTTCTCTTTCTTATTATCAAAGTGATGAGAGGTTCTTAGACTAGGACTGGAGCATCATTTTATGATGGGGTTAGAATTTTCGGATTTTTTATTACTGCCCTAGGATAACAAATGTCTGTCTGTTTTCTCTCTCTCTCTCTCTCTCTCTCTTTCTCAGTATTCTTAACCGTTGAGCTTTGCCTTTGCCCATGGTCCCATAAATCCTTACCACATTTGACAGTAGGAAATAAAACACCATAGGAAATGTAACGGGAGGAAGAGACCTGTTTTTACTGGGCTACTAGGCTCTTGGTAGGAAGGAATACTTTGAATTTCTTGCCTCAGGATTGAGATTGCCCTTTAGGGAGCATGCTCAGGTGGCAGTGAACGGCTGCTGAGTGGTCTTCTGAGGGAGAAGGCTCTCTTCTGGACCAGCAGTCTTCCTTCTCAACATTGCCCCCAACACTACGCAGTGTAAGTCTGGCAGGAGAAACAGATTAGTGGTCTGTGCAGGGTGAACGTGTAGGAATCTGGCCCCAGATAGAAGATCTGGAGTTGTGAACCATGGCTGGCCAACTACACACTTGTGCATAAGGGCTCAGCAGTGACTTTATGAGAATAATTAGGATTATTATAGTATTTTGTCTTTAAGTTGCCATCTAGGTCAGGGATGTTTGTCTACAGTTACCTAGTCATAAAAAAATCCCCTATTAAAAAAGAAGACATTCCCTCTTTGCATATTCAAATAATAGGTGGCAGTATGAATTTGGTCTTAGACCTTTTTAAAAAGTGAGATTTAAATGTTCACAAGTATAGGACCCATTTAAAAACGGGCATGACAATGCTAATATTTCTAAACCAGTTTTGCATTTCTAATTATGTTTTGTCAAATAGTACTGATGCATATGGATTCTCTGCTGAAAAGTAGGTTCAGAGTGATGAGGCAGGAGCAAGCATCCAAAAACCTCAGATTTTTGACTTAAGGATATAGAAGATAGTGATAGAAAACCAGATCCCTTTGCTTCTAGTAATAGTAAAAGGATATATATGTTATATATTATTTGTGTTTATATTATATATAGCTAGATATAATAATAATATAATATATTATAATGTAATATAATATAAATAATAGCATCTAATATATTTAAACAGCCAAGTATGAACTTCTCTTGGGTCAGTAGAAGCTTTTGATTTTATTATTGAGTTTATTTTATCTCAATTCCTGTCCAATTATACATTGAATTCATTTGACTTCTTTTTTTTTTTAATTTTTCGCTCAGGTCATGATCTCACAGTCCCTGGGTTTGAGCCCCGCGTCCAGATCTGTGCTGACAGCTCAGAGCCTGGAGCTGCTTCAGATTTTGTGTCTTCCTTTCTCTCTGCCCCCTCCCCCACTCACTCTATGTCTCTCAAAATAAAATAAAGACATAAAAAATGTGATTAAGCAGAAATCTGCTTTGAAAGAAGAATAATTATTTACTTTAACTCCTGATTATTAATTTATATTATCCCATGACTTTTTATAATAGAAGAATTAGTCTAATTCTCCTCCACCACTACTTCCACACATTATCATATGTGACCAAAGGTTTTCTTTAATCTGGAGAAGAATGTCTGTCCCCTGGGTCTTCAGTCTTGGGCTTTAAGCACTCGTGCATCTGTGCACTCACGGCTCTGGCAAATGCATATTCACCAGCCATGTCCTAAAAGTCAGGCATTTATCCCTTTATAGATAAAGAAAGGCAGTCTCTGCTATTAAGGATGTTACCAAAGAGCCAGGCATTACAGCAGACTATTACAAAGCAATCTAATAGTCAGTTTAACAGAGTTATACACAAAATATAGTTCCTGGAAGTAGAAACATCTAAGTTATAGAAGGCACATGCATTTAAGGAGTGTTATCAAGTCATACAGGCAATGATTAGGGGTCCTCACCTCTGCTCCCAGTGAAATTTTAGAGGAAGGAACACACTGTTAAATGGCCTTTTTGCTTTTCTGGTTTTAGCAACTGAGGGGTCTGACAAGAGCTTTCATGAGAAAGATGGCTGAGAAAGTGACGAAGAGAGGAGATTGGAGCTTCCCTCCGTAAATATACAACAGCTTCTTCTCTCTGACTTAGCGATTAGGGCATATACCCAAATTAGCATTATCTAATAGACTTATTAAACTCATACCTAGAGAATTCTGAATATAGCACAGGCCAACAGAAACTGTCAAGAAATTAATTACTGTGGAGACCCAGATATCTCTGCAGACTTGTAAGTGCTGGAATTGCTACCTATTAATTTTTGCGTGTGATGGGAATCCTTAGAAGTGAAAGCTATGCTTTCCTGTTTCTTAAACAGAGCTCCTTATCTTGTTGGTTTGGTTGCTACTGTGATAATATGTTATGGAGCTGTTCCTGGTGTCAGTAGCTGTGGGCTCAGCAGTAGGCGGTGTAGGGCCTGGGACTACCGTAGGCCTGGACCCTGTCTGCCAAACAGTTGAACAGATGGTGATACCTTCCTCTAGCCTTGCATATTGGTGCCCTTGGGGGCTACTGAAGTTCCGAGTGTCTCCCACCCCACTTCTTCTCCTCTACAAAAACATACGTTAAGAGATTTTCAGTATGTGTTTTTAATGACACCATTGAGGCTGTTAGTGAGCAGCCCTTCTCTCTGTGCTAGCACACTCACTCGTAAGCCATACTGTGGAGATGTTGGGTGTCTCCAGAAGCAGGACATTGACTGACAGCTGCCTGCTTGCCGGGGCACTATGGGGTTTGTATATTTTTTGACTTTTCGTCTTTGACTTTCTTGTCCTTTGTCAGTGCCTGCTGCTTCCCGCCCTGATCATCACTTTCAATTATCACCACCCTCGACACTGTAACATGGTGGTTGCTCTCTAACACATCCCCCCTCCCCCTCCTCTGAGCTTTTCTCACTACTTATCTTCTGTGGCTCCTTCTGCTCTTCTTGGCCTTCACAGAATGACAGACTGGATCCAGGCCGGTTGGCACATTCACTTTCTTCAGTGTGGTGAACTGCTTAGATAAAACAACTTGGGTGTTATTCTTGTTGCTTTGGCTCACATTGATGGTGTTATTACTCTGTTTGCTTGCTTGCTAGATGGATTGAGTAGTTGACTATTTCTTTATTTCAGTAAAGGATTTGACTTATTTAATATGTTCATTTGTTGACGAGTGCTAAAGAGATTGTAATTCAATCTGAAGAGCGATTTTTGAAGCTGTTCTTTATAGAACCCAAGTGTTCCAAAACATAAGCTAGGCATACATTTTAATAATGTTATTTTGATTTGCAACCTTTATTCATTTTTTTTTAATTCCCTGGAGACAGCACGGTGGTGTACAGAAAGCCTGGGAGAGGACCTTTGAACTCTCTTCTTCTAATTCTTTGTCCTTTAGTGACCTTGAGGAAGTTACCTACCATTCTGTCTGAATCTCTTTGTCTATAGACTTCATATCAATTGGGCAGAAATATGAGTAGGCCCAGGAATAGAAACAGAAGGAACAGCCTTTTGTTCGTTTTAGAAATGTAGGTATAGCAGGGTCAAGACACCAGAACAACTTGGATGAGCAGCTCCTGTAATCTACCCGTAACAGGTCTTTCTCTTGAGTCTCCTACCTGCTGACCGGAGAGAGAAAAAAAAAAAGGAAACAATTGTCCAATGTGTGGTTTAAATTAGTTTTTAAAATTTTGTTTTTGTTTTTATTTTGCTTGCTAAACACTTATTCTCATTCCACCAATGAATTAAGCAATCAATAAATTAAGTAATTAAGTTAATTAAGCGATTCAGCAGTTATGTGAATTAAGAGGAGAGAGGACTTGCCCTACATTATCACAGGGATTAGGTCAACTAGGACAATGCCTCCTTGTGTCTTGAGCTCATATCTAAAGGACATTCTCTTGCTAATTCTTCCCCCTAATCTCTACAAGTGGTCATAGTCTCTTTATGGTTTGGGTATATACCCCTAGTTCAGGACACTCTGGAGAGACTCTGTGAAGCCAATTTCATTGATCCTAGCTTGGTATTATAAAGTGATTTTTGTTTTTAACAAATAGCCTCTCACTTGGATAAAATAGCTCAGGACCTCAGAAAGCCACCCTCCTGCTCTCCTCTGTAGCATCTGGGCACTGGGGAAGGGAGCTTATGTGTCCCCTTGAGGAAAGAAAGAGTTGTGGTTGTTGTCTGATTCTTCTGGTCTCTGGGCAATGTTCATTGTCTCCTCAGGTGCTGCTTGTGAGGGAAAATAACTTGATCTTGGCTAACTTGCCTTTATTATAACCCAGATATGCTCCCTGCCATATATGGTTTCGGCTCAGGTCCCATGAGTTACAGTGCTCTAATAGAGCTTACAGCACTAGTGTTGTCCTGGCCTGGGAGCAGCCTCTCTGGCTCTCAGCTCTGGGTCCTCACCAGAGGGGAACTGAGGGTAGCTTGAGAAAGCCCACACCATTCCCTACTTAATCAGGCTGGGCTGTCCCAGATCTCCTACCCTCAGTGATTCTTCACTTTCTTGGATCTACATCTTAACTTTTACTTCCCCTTTATCCTTTCTTTCTTCCGTCAGAATAGGAAGTATTATGGCTTTGCTATCAAAAGTGAGAGAGATATCTTGTATGCATGATAAGAGCATTCTCTGATCAGTTTCCTTCAGAACTAATTAGAAAAATAAAGGAACTAAGTAATCCTTCAAGACAAGTTCTCTTTTTCCTAAATTCTGCATGCAAACTCCTAATTTTTTCCTGCAAAAAGCTAAAAATTACTTCCATATTTCTCTTTGCACTCCTCTAAAATTTGTGTTCTCTATGTCCCCCCCTAAACACAGCAGCACCTAACCAACCACTCACCCCTCCCCACCCACCTCCCTTGCTACCCCCACAGTAAGGTCATCAAGGGCAAAGACACTTTTTTGGAAAGACAAAAGAGAAAAGCACCTTGCTAATCTTTCCAAAAATAACCTTGATGCTATAGGAATACCCTTGACAGTATAGAAATAGGCAGGATAATATGTTTATAGGACAGTGAAGAATGAATCTGAGGAGCAAGGAAAACAAGGTTGACTAGTCAGCATCCTTGAAAGTCAACCAGAGGATTCTATTTTGTTTGCTGTTCTTGTCTAAGAGAAGTGTGAGAGTAAAAGCAGAGTTTAAAAAGAGCAAGATGCTGGGACGGCTGTGGCATACAAGGAGGAAAATCAGGAGCAGCATGTGGTACTGGAAAGAACCCGGAGTCAGACAGACCCCAAGTTGAAGCCCAATTTTGCATTTTTTAATGTGTTACCATGGACAATTTTTTAAAATCTCAGTTTTCTAATCTATGAAAGGGAAATCTGATTCATAATATTGTTATGAGAATTAAATATGATAGTGTATGAAACACACATACACACACACATATATGTATATATATGTATATATATGTGTATATATATACACCAAATACTCAGTAAAGTTTAGTAGTAGCCTTTCCTCATTCCATCTCTGTTGGAAACCTGTTGTAATAATCCAATTATGATTAGTTAAAGATCTGGAAGATGGTGCTAGCAATGAGAATTGGATGGGAGGGTCTAGTATAAGAAACATTCCAAAGGAGAAGCTTTAGAACTTAGAAAGCATCAAGACGATGAGCTTAAAATTGCTAAACCTGAATAACTAGCCTTAGATGCAAATGTTAGGAGGGGGTGCTGATTAAGGGAGAAGGAGAGCTGGGACCTTTTAGAGTGACCAGGGGATAGATAGTTGTACGTATGGGATATAAGATCAAAGGAGAGGACAGAGCCTGGAAAGAGATTTGGAAACTCAGTGGAACAGATACTTATTGAGTACTTACCCTCTGTGGGTCACTAGATAAGGAGAAATACAGCATGATTAGACCATCCAAGAATATGTGCACATATGAGGGAGTATTTTTAATACTTTATTTTTTAAAAAAGAATTCATGTAACCATACAATAGCCTTAAAACACATGAGACATAGGATGATTGATTTTATATCTAGGTGAGAAATCATGTAAGAGAAAGGGAAAGACTGTACCAGAAATCTGGGGTAGAATAGTGATGGTCACTGCACACTTTTAGATCTAAACTAATTACTAGATTTCCAGGGTCAAAAGAAAACAAGAAAAAGGAAAAAAAGAAAGAAGAAAAAAAAGGCAAGGATTATATATAGTTTATATATTTTTAGACTAGAAGAAGCAAACTCATCTGAAGAGAGAGGCCTATTAATGCACAATTCTAGAATGACTAGTACTTGAATCCTCATAAATGGTACAATGGATACGATAATGGACAACCTCTTTAACCTGTTAAATGCAGTTTTGAAGAAGACCTAGTAACCTTTTAAAAATATAAATCCTTGAAAAAAGTAAGAGCATGACATTAAATGGTCACTGGTGAAGGCATTTTGCAGGCTTCTTATTTAAACAGTGATTTAGGTGACCTTCTTCCTGGACATCACGTCTTAAATGTTAATAAAACATAGGGAACCTAAATGCATGTAAAGCCATTTGTCCCTCAGGCTGCAGTTCTCACATGTGTTATTTCAGCTTTACTTTTGGCAGGGCCAGTGTGACAAGTGTTTAAAGGCCTCATAGTCTGGGGTCATTGATCCAGGATCATGTCATTGTTTTTATGTTTTTAGGTTCTCAATCCTCACTATGCATAGGAATTGCAAAGGATGTGCATTTAAAATACGTATTCCAGAACACCACCCCTGAAAGATTCTGATGTAGTTCATCTAAAATAAGGCCCAGAAATCTGCATTTTAATAGGCACTCCAAGTGATCCTGAGGCGAGTGACCCTCACTTAGAGAAACATTGCTGGAAGTTGCCTTTGGGTACACCAAAATATTTTTTATTTTTAATTAAAAAAAATTTTTTTTAATGTTTTATTTATTTCTGAGAGAGAGAGAGAGAGACAATGTGAGCAGGGGAGGGTCAGAGAGAGAGGGAGACACAGAATCTGAAGCAGGCTCCAGGATCTGAGCTGTCAGCACAGAGACTGATGCGGGGCTCGAACCCACGAACCGTGAGATCATGAACTGAGCCGAAGTCGACCGCTTAACCAACTGAGCCACCCAGGTGCCCCCCAAAATATTTTTTAGAAAGAACTTTTTAGGGGCACCTGGGTGGCTCAGTTAATTAAGTGTCTGACTTCAGCTCAGGTCATGATTTCACGGTTTGTGGGTTCGAGCCCCACATCCAGCTCTGTGCTGACAACTCAGAGCCTGGAGCCTGCTTCGGATTCTGTGTCTCCCTCTCTCTCTGACCCCCTAGGCCCTGCTCACGGTCTTTCTCTCTCAGCCTCTCAAAAATAAATAAACATTAAAATATTTTTTAAAAAAGAAAACTTTTTATTTGCTTCAGTGTTTAGAGACGTAAGAAGAACTCAGTTTCTTTCATAAAGAATGAAAAAAAAATTTTTTCCTTAAGATATACCGTCATCATCTTACTCAGTGTGGGCTACTCACAAAATACCACAGACTGGGTGGCTTAAACAGCAGAAGTGTTTTTTTTTTTCTCATGGTTCTGGAAGTCAGCAGCCCAAGATCATGGTGCCAGTATGGTCAGGTTCTAGTCAGAGTTCTCTCTTCCTGACTTGGGGTGGGGAGAGAGAGAGAGGGAGGGAAAGAACATGAGAGCTCTGTGTTGTTTCTTCTACTTTTTTAAAAAAAAATGTTATTCTTAAGAGAGAGAGAGTAGGGAAGGGACAGAGAGAGAGGGGGGTACATAGAATCTGAAGCAGGCTTCAGGCTCTGAGCTGTCAGCACAGAGCCCAATGTGGGGTCTGAACCCACAAACTGCAAGATCATAACCTTAGCCGAAGTCAGAGGCTTAACCAACTGAGTCACCCAGACGACTCTCTGTTGTTTCTTCTTACAAGGGCACTGATCGCACTATGAGGGCTCTACCCTCATAACCTCATCTAATCATAATTGCTTCCAAACCTCTCAAAGACCTCATCCCCAAATGACATCACACTGGCGTTCAAGCTCAAACATATCGATTTGTAGGGGCACACATTTCAGTCTATAGCAGTCAGATATTAGCCTGAGCTTGCAGAGGGACTTGTAGAGCATCTGCTTTAGGTCAGTGGTACTCCAATGCTTTTAACAAGAAAAAAAGGCCCTGCACAATGTACCCTTGCAGTGCTGAATGAATCGACGCATAGGATGGGCATCTGAAGGTAACAAATGTCTGGCAAAATGATTTGAGTGTTAGTATTACTGATGTGAAGCATCCTCTCCCATTCACCCGCATTCCTTCCTTATTTCTCATGCTAGAGGAGATGCCCTGTCAAGACTAGCTGAGATTGGAGCCATGTTTATGAATTGTGGATGAGTTGAATTCAGTGCGACTCATACCATTCTATCATTCCAGATTAATGAAGTTTGTCTTAATACTGTAAGAAAAGTTAAAAAAAAAAAAGATACTTGCCATGAAGATAAGTATCATTAGATCAGCTCTTTTATTTTGAAATAGCCGTATAATTTGTTCTAATTCAGAAATCTCACTTCACACTTAACTCAGTGTTAGAATGTTTTAAAGACAACATCAAAATGACTCATGTGATTGTGTAGTACTAAAATTCCACATTTCAACTCAAATACAAAATATGGAGATACTGATTTTGAGAGAGGCAGAAATTCTAAGAAAAAAACTAAGAAATGCAAAGAAAACTTCATTGAAGAGTCATATTCTGGTATTTTCACATCACATTCTTTGGGGAGAAAAGGTGGGATTTTTATAAGTGATTTTCTTTTTAGATAGCTATCGTTAGATAAAGAGACCTTTCCATTAAGAGGTAGCACTTTAGTAATGAGTTTATTTCCCCAACGATAACCTGAGTAGAGATTGGAATTCTTCAGACATATATACTCTGTATATATATTCTGTAGTTATAGAAAATGTCAATATATTGTCATTGTAAGCATGGAATTCATCTTTTATACCACATGGAGATTCTAGACATTGAAAGAGTTCCAGTTTGTAGCTTCATAGTAAAAATATTAACCCAATGAAGTCAGTACCATTAATAGTAATAGAACATTAAAACCCTTGTCATAGTTTGATCTTGAAACAAACTTTTCTTCCATGTATTTCAGTGAATGCTATTTCCCAGTTCTTATCCACCTAAAAATCATCATCATACCAATACACACAGATACATTCATAAATACACAGACCACCCCCCACACCCAACTTTTCACTCCCTTGTCTCCCATGCACACACCACACACTCACAAACCTCACTCTGCATGCTACCCTACACAACATACATCCATACCCTACTAACATGGCATTTATTTAGCTTCAGAAAGATTATAAATGTAATGATTACCAATACATACATTTATTTAAAAATTTTTGTCAACTAAGGGGTTAAAATAGATAAACATCAAAAAAATGAATTTTATTTTTTAGTAAATCTTTTCCCTAATGGCCATCCCCATACCCCCAGGGAGAACAGAGTCCTCGCTAATTAGTTTTCAACCCCTGACTCTGTGAATACTGTTTTATCAATGGTGGAAAGTATTTCTGGAATATATACTATAGAAAGAAAGCATTTTCCCCCCAGCCATTCACTTTTAACTTGTCATTCTTATTTGCCTTAAAAATAGGTAATGTGAGAAGAGCTTTATCTGATACTTTTGGTATAACTCATATAGAAAACAAAAATTACAGATATTTTAAAGGAAGTTATCTTACGAATTTCAGTCAGCAAGAATGTTAGAGCTGTAAAGATGCAAATTTGTACTTAGAATAATAGCCACTGAAATATGGAAAGTAATCACAATGTTAAAAATTATATTGTTTATTTAGCATCGTTTTTCAGAGACTCTGAACTTCTAAAAAAGATTTTTGTTTATGTGCTCCTGAGGAAACTCTGAAGCACTTTGTAAATTTCCATTTTACACCTGGGGTAAGGAAGTCCGAAGAAATGAATTTACCCAGCATCACAGAAATTACAATATGAACTTCAATCACTGTACACATCAATTAATGAGATCACTTTCATAATGCAACTAAATCTCAACAAATGTGGTTGGTATTACAATTTTGTACATGTTGTTCTGGATATACTATTAGTACCCAGTTGCTTTATTCATAAAATAATAATAATGATTTTTAAACATAAATCATACGTATCATTTTAGTTCGAAGAGGCAATTATATAGTATTGGTAACTAACAACTCTTATTACAAAGTCACAGCCTTTTTCAACAAAATAAGTTTATACTGATGCTCTAATTTTATAATTGCTAAATATTGTCTGTGTCATTGAAAAAATTTAATCTTGTTGGTTTTTGGGGGGCGGTGTTGGGACAGGACACTATTAAGAGAAAAAGAAAACAAAGATCCTGCCAGATCTTTGGCCTAAATACTAGGTTTTTATTCCCCCCATCGATTATTTTATTTTGGTAAAAATATTCAGTAACTTGAGAGGATTTTTCTGGCCTAATTCTTTTTTTTTCTTTAATTTTTTTTTAAATTTCTGAGAGATAGAGACAGTGTGATCAGAGGAGGGTCAGAGAGAGAGAGGGAGACACAGAATCCGAAACAGGCTCCAGGCTCTGAGCTAGTCGTCAGCACAGAGCCCGACGCGGGGCTTGAACCCACGAGCTGTGAGATCATGACCTGAGCCCAAGTCGGACGCTCAACCGACTGAGCCACCCAGGTGCCCCTTTTGTGGCCTAATTCTTGAAAAATTTACTCTTTTTAGCCTTAAAGCCTAGTGCTTTGGTGCCAAGAACCTGCTAGGACTTCATTTTCAAGACTTTTAAGACCAGTAAAATGGTTAGTTACACAAGGTCCAATGAGTTCCGTCTGTACCAGAGTCACAGGGAGGCACAGATGTCTGGAAGTCGTTTATATTATTTTTTCTGAACGCCACGTTCTATTGAACAGGGGCCCTTGAGATAGGCTGCCAGCTCCTCTCTGGGTTCAAGCAGCCCATATTAGGTACAAATATAAGCTTCAGGTGCGTTGATTAGCAGCTGACATAGCTACCAGGAGGGCCACAGGTCTGCAGTAGGTGCTGTGTACTTGGAAGGGGCAAGATATGTGGGAGAAAGCACTATGCCCTAATAGTCTACAGTTATTTTTCATTGCTGCTGATCAGGTCCATGGAGGAAAGCCCATCTCTGAGGCGCAAGACAGTGATGCGGGAGAAGGGCCGGCGCCAGGCGGTCCGGGGCCCGGCCTTCATGTTCAATGACCGGGGAACCAGCCTCACAGCCGAGGAGGAGCGCTTCCTCGACGCTGCAGAGTATGGCAACATCCCCGTGGTGCGCAAGATGCTGGAGGAGTCCAAGACGTTGAATGTCAACTGCGTGGACTACATGGGCCAGAACGCGCTGCAGCTGGCCGTGGGCAACGAGCACCTGGAGGTGACAGAGCTGCTGCTCAAGAAGGAGAACCTGGCACGAATCGGCGACGCCCTGCTGCTCGCCATCAGCAAGGGCTACGTGCGCATCGTGGAAGCCATCCTCAACCACCCTGGCTTCGCAGCCAGCAAGCGCCTGACCCTGAGCCCCTGTGAGCAGGAGCTACAGGACGACGACTTCTATGCCTACGACGAGGACGGCACTCGCTTCTCTCCCGACATCACGCCCATCATCCTGGCGGCGCACTGCCAGAAGTACGAAGTGGTGCACATGCTGCTGATGAAGGGGGCCAGGATCGAACGGCCGCACGACTATTTTTGCAAGTGCGGAGACTGCATGGAGAAGCAGAGGCACGACTCTTTCAGCCACTCACGATCGCGGATCAATGCCTACAAGGGGCTGGCCAGCCCAGCGTACCTGTCCTTGTCTAGTGAGGACCCCGTGCTCACTGCCCTGGAGCTCAGCAATGAGCTGGCCAAGCTGGCCAACATAGAGAAGGAGTTCAAGGTAAGCTCAGTGCTCCAAGCCGGCGACTTTCTTAGCTCATCCACTTCCTGGTGGCTGCCACATGCCTTCCATAGTTTGCTTCCATTTGGGAATGTCATTCAGAAATGACCCGGTGATTTCCACCTCTAAGCATGGTGTTGTGATAAATTCGCTTTGCGGATAGGTATATATTGGACCTGTGAGCTGTGGTTGTGGTGCTGATCTGTGTGGATGAGCATTAAGTGGAACGCAAGACTCTTCCCTTTGTTTAAAGGAGGAATTTGGTGTTACTTTTTCCCTCCCAAATTCTTCCTCTTTTGTAGTTAGTGGTATGGTGCCACACAACACCAATGTGCTATTAGTTTTGCATTCACTGTTTATTGGCCCAAACATCGTATATCCTATTAGGTAGATAGGCAGAAGACTAATATGAAATATGATTAAAATCATTTTATTAATATGACAAACATGCCTCTCCCTGAAATCCACAAATGTATATTCAGAGTGGTGAGTCATAGACCTCAGGTCAACCCAGAAATACAAGGATAGCAAAGTGTTTTGCATTAGTGGATTTTTTTTAATGAATGAGCCTTTTTTCTGAATATTATTTCCATGTAAGTGGTATTTTTTTTAAAATTATATATTAATGATAGAACATTTTATTCAATTACTACACTCTCCTATGGGTTTTGGATGGTTCTACCTACTAAATCTGGGGCAAAAGGAGATTTCATGGTTCTGGTGAAAGCATGTTTTTCGTCAGGTTCTTGTCTCCCGTTGTCGAACTAAGAAGATTATTGTAGACATCAATTCCTTAAATTATTTTCTGGATGCTGAGTTAATCTTCTTTTTAGTGTTGTGGTGTCAGATCACAGAAAGAGTGATTATTCTTTTAGAGCTTATGACAGTTTTTCATACTTAGGTGAGATTTACACAGATGTACCTAGCAACATAATTCAGGTTAAGCGGTTTGCAAGAAAATGATTTAGAACAAAGAAATGAGCTATTAAGCTATGAATAGACATGGAGGAACCTTAAACGCATATTACTAAGTGAAAGAAGCCAATCTGAAAAGGCTACATACTATATGATTCCAACATTCTGGTAAAGACAAAACTGTGGAGACGGTAACAAGATCAGTGTGGTTAGGGGTTAGTGGGGAGGAGGAATAAATAAGTGGAGCACAGAGGATTTATAGGGCCGTGAAAATACTCTGTATAATATGGAGTGTCATGTAGTGACACTTACAGGCCATTATACATTTATCCAAACCGATAGCATGTACAACTCCAAAAGAGAACCCTAATGTGAACTTGGACTTTGGATGATTATGATGTGTCCGGGAAGATCCATCAGTTATAAGACATGTACCGCTTTGGTGAGAGATGTTGATAATGTGCGAGGCTGTGCATGTTTTGGGGCAGAGCACATATGGGAACTCTCTGTATCCATGTACCTTCCTCCTAGTTTTATTGTGCACCTAAAAAAACTGTGCTCTAAAAAAATGGTCATTTAAAAAAAAAACTGTTAAAAAATGGTAGGAAAGTTTTGCCTGTTTTTTTCCTTTTCCATACACAACAAATTACCTAGTCATCAACCCTCAACTTGTCCTGGTAGAGATCTGGACTTAGTAAAATTTTGTTATTCCATTAAAAATTTTTCTGATATAAAAGCTAAACGTGTTTCTTGTAAAAATTTTGGGAAATGTGGAAAAATACAAGGGAGAAAATATCACCTTATATTTACTTTCTTTGAAGAGATTCATTATGTGGTATTTGAAAAGATGTGTTTCCTTGGACTGAGAGAAAATTGAAAACTTCGAATTCTGTTTAGAGAAAGTAGAAAAACATTGAGGTAAAATAATTCTAAATATCACTATTTTGACATAGTAATAAAAAATATAATTCTAAATTAATTAGCCACTATTTCAAATCTCATTCAAACCTTTTTTCATTTTCTTGATATATATTGAAAATCTGTAAAAGAGATTCAACAAAAGGAATTTTTTTCTAATGTTATGCTTTAATAATTTATAAAAGAGGGTAATGTTTGCAATACTGCCCAGAGAAGTCCTTTCCGTGAAGCAATAGTTAAAAAATTTGTTCAGTTTTCCCTCAAGCTGGTTAAGTCTGTATTGATGATACTTCTAATCTCCTTTACCCTGACTTAAAGAGTCACCTCTGATAACCTTTCAAATGTGGCAAAATATTACAAGAGAAAAGAAGAGGAAAAATACTACTGAGTTAAAGAGGACATCCATAAAGCTGCCAACTATCTAAGGATCTGCAAAAATCATCTGAGTCTCACAGTTCCTTTTTCTGATCTATACAGAAAGCACTCATGTAGCATAACCCTCTCCGAGCCAGAAGATAGACAGTTCCTCAGAACTTACAGTTTCTAAGGACAAGTCTTCCTCCCCTGTTTTTCTTTCCTGTTCCTGCCTGTGCTTGTTATTCCTTTAGTACCTGCCTTCCTTTCATCTCTGTGCCCTCTCATCTCAAGCTTCTGTCTATCAGTCAGGTATTTAGACAGACAGAGAAAATAGTGCTTTCATGGCACTGACCCAGAGACTCTGAGCTCGGAAAGGGCAGTGGAAGTGAAGCTCATTTCTGAGGCAAACAGGTAACCTAATTTGCCCTATTCCTCATGTTCACTGTGTTCTTTTCATAGAGAAAGAGTTCAAAATATGAGATCAAATACTAGCCTATAAATGAGAAAATAATGTGTTCCCTAGTGAAAAAGAGTTTTTTTTTCTTTTTAGACACCTGTACCTATTTTATCTTATCAATGGCCTATAAGATCTAGCACCTCACCCCTCAAATTGCCAGCACCTAGGTGCATCCGAGAAGCCAGTGTACAATTCCCAAAGTTCCTTGAAGAATACAGGAGGCATGGTGATGAAAACATATGAAGGTCATTACCCCCAAGAGGTTGAAAATTCTAGGATATAGATTTAGATAAATTAATGGAGGACGGCTTGGTGACAGGTTATTAAGGAAATAGTTTGGATGTGCAAATGATGTCTGAAGCTATTCTGAGCAACAGAATATTGGACAGAATGGACTTTTGGTCTAATCCTCCAAATGTCAGTGGCAAGGAAGCCAGTCATTTATTAAGCTGTGAGAATGCAAAGTGAAATTTCTTAATTCTGAGTCAATAATGCACTTTATTTTGTTTGGTAAAGAAGAACAGGGCATTTGCCTTACCTGTGCCTCAGTTTTCCTCTCTTTAAATTAGAAAAGCAATTTTAATTTATATCATAGTAGGGCTGTGAGAAAGAGGTAAATAAATATAATCCAAAAGCACAACTGCATTTTATAAAGCAGGAATATACTCTAGGAGTCAGCTGGCTGTACAGACCTCTTATTTTACAAATGAGAAAACAGGCGATAGCCAAGGTCCCATCTGCTAAGCCTAGATTTAGGTTTCTTGGGTCCCATACCTAGATATTCTATCTAACATGCTGTACCTGATAACATTGAGGTATTTTTATAATACTTCACATGTACCAAGCATGCTGTAAGCAATTATTCCCCCTAGTAGAATATTATATAGACTTATTCTAAGTTAATCCCACAGGATCATACAGCTAGTAAAAGCTGTATACAGCTTAGTGGAAGCAGTGTTTAAACCCAGGAAATCTGGCTTCAGATTTATGCTTTTAACCACTGTACTAGCCTGCTCATTTTGTTAATAGGGAAAGGATCTGACAGAACCAAGCCTGCTTAGAGTTGAATTTCAATTTTTCTTTTATTTCAGAAAAATTCTTAAGGTTTATTCATTTTTCAGAGACAGAGCCTGAGGTGAGTAGGGGCAGAGAGAGAGGGAGACACAGAATCTGAAGCAGGCGATAGGCTCTAAGCTGTCAGCACAAAGTCCGATGCCAGGCTCAAACCCACGGACTGTGAGATCATGACCTGAGCTGAAGTTGGATGCTTAACTGACTGAGCCACCCAGGTGCCCCTCAATTTTTCTTTTAAAGATAAAAAGGGGTTGAAATGATGATGAAACCACAAACATTAAAAAAATGTGCTGAAATCTGTAGATAGGCTGCCATAGGTAGGACCAAGCATCATTGTTTTTCTCCTAGCTTGAACAGGTCTTCAGGGTTTTGAGTTCCTGCTCTGTAAATAAGGTAGCAGGTCCATCTGGTAACTTTGTGGAGAGCTACAGTATTGGAAGAGTAGCATGATGAAGAGAATTAAGCAAAACCAAAAAAATTACTAGAAAATGTAGACCAGACAAGTGGTCTGAGTTGTGAAGGGACATGAGGCAGGACCTCATGGTAGAACTAAAATAGTCACCTCGTGGTACAGCACAGAGGTGATAGTTGATAGTTCCTTTTGCAACTGAGAAAAGCTGTCTTTAGCTAGAACTTTCCAACCTTCCCTGGGAGCTCCACATTTATTGATACAGTGGTATCCCATGACCACAATAAAAGAAATTCCCAGTATATCCAGCTGTGATTATTTTCTGCACTTGGGCTTCGTCCAGCAGGAAATGTTTACATTGTTAGGAAGACAAAGTCTTGTTTTTGCAACTTGTATGATTACCAGTTTTTGTTTCTTGACTGCTGTTTCAGTGGATGTGAACAAACCACACAGCTTTCTTTAAGATGAAACATTTATAGGTTATGATTTAAAAGAATTTTTTTTAATGTTTATTTTTGAGAGAGAGATGGAGACAGAGGATCCCAAGTGGGCTCTGCGCTGACAGAGAGCTATGTGGGGCTCAGACCCACAACGTGTGAGTTAGAACTGAGAGCATGACCTGAGCCAAAGTCAGACACTTAACCGACTGAGCCACACAGGCACCCCAGATTATGATTTTTAAAAACAATGAGTTTTATTTAGGTATTACTGCAGAAGCAGTTACTAAGTTTCTTCAAGCATTGAAATAGTCTCTTTTTTTTCTGATCAGTGAAGAAGTGGTCATCCAATATTGCTCCAAATCTTATAGAACAGTTTGAACTGAAGAGTAACATGAGGAAATTTCATCTAAAAAAATTGTGTTAAAAGGGAAGCTTTATATGGAAACAGACATGGATTTAATACTTCTTCTGAGTCCTATAATAAAATATTTCATTAGTCTTTCAGGAATGGAAGTCAGATGGATATTTAACTGACACTCTGCATAGAAACCAGAGACTGAACATTTTATTAATTTTATCAGTTGCATGGTACCAACTTGAATGGAAAACAAAGACTGAAGTTTTTATTCATTTTATTCTCTTATGAGTGGGAAAGGATTAACTGTAACTGTTCCTTATCTGAATTTCTGATATCTGAAATGGAAATTATTATAGTCTGTGTAGCCTTTAAATAGTCTCTCTTCTTTATTTTAGTTGATGTGATTTTTGCCCATGAAATCAATTGTGTATTTAAGGGAAAAAAATTCAAATTCTTCATGTCTTTTTTTAAAAGTAGGATTTTTGGAAGCCTAGAAATACTGCTATGCTAAGATTACTTAGTTATTAGATATGTACAGTATCTCAGAACATACTGAATTGAGGAATTCTGTTTTCCTCAAATGTGCCAAATTAAATTATCATCTGGTTAACTTTCTTAATGAGCTAAGATTTAGTGAAAGCCAAAGAAGTGGAATTTGGGTTTCTGAAAGTAAGATGCTTTCCCAAGAGATGGTCATTGATACCTTGACTGGAACCAAGAGGCTAGAAATAGAACTCCATTCAGAAGGTAGCAGGCAATGCTGCCAATTGACTTCCTTATACCAGTCCACGGCACTATATAAATATGCTAACGAAATTAAAGATTCACAGATTATTTTTAGCAAGGTGTTAGTTCCAGTGGCCTGGAAATTTTCTCTCAGGTATTGATATTCTGCAACCCTTGAGAATTCAATTACATTTAATCAGAGATTTCTCTCCTTCCAGTTCTTCAGGACATGATAATGTGCCCTCCAAAGAAGGAAAAATACCTCCTCTCTAGGGTGGCACCTGTCCATCTCTTTACATTCACTATAAACCAGTTGTTCTCAAAAATAAATGTGTATCAGAAACACCTGGAGAGCATGTTTACATATATTGCTGAACCCTTTCTTCAGTTTCTAAATAGGAACATTTGAGATGGGGTCTGAGACCTGACATTTCTCATACAATGTCCAGGTGCTCTTGCTGCTGCTGTTTGAGGATTACACTTTGAGAAGCTATGTCTGCAGCAAGGCAGGGACAGTATAAACTGAACAAATAATTTTCACATATAGTCCATCTTCTATGTCAGATTGCCACCTTAGGAAATTTACCATTTAAATAAATTTTAATTACAGAAATGGTTTTGTTTTGGCTTTAAGGAAACTACTGTGTAAGAGAGTTAGAACTCTTTTTGATCCTTTGGTCTGTCAGCATTTGCATTTAGCCAATATCTCTTAATACAAGCCAGTGACTAACGTGCATACCATTCTCAAGCTGTCTGATATGGTTGGGTGGGTTGCAGAAGGTACCAGCTAAGAGGGCGAGTGGGAGCAAATCGGGCCTGTTTCTAACTCAGCAATTCTACCGAGAAGAAGGGAATTTTTTTGTAATTCGCAAAAACTCTACATACTTTTCATTGAATTAAAACAAAGTCTTTGAATTAAACTTTAAACCTCTCGTTCTTAGAATGACTACCGGAAGCTCTCCATGCAGTGTAAAGACTTTGTAGTGGGTGTGCTGGATCTTTGCCGAGACTCAGAAGAGGTAGAAGCCATTCTGAATGGAGATCTGGAATCAGCAGAGCCTCTAGAGGTACACAGGCATAAAGCTTCACTGAGTCGTGTGAAACTTGCTATTAAGTATGAAGTCAAAAAGGTGAGTGGCCCACTTTTATCCAGCACCATATGAACTATGCCATAATCCCAGGGAAAGTTTTTAAATAATAAAAATAGATGTTACTGATAGATTTTTTTTCTTCGTGAAAGAAATTAAGTGAAATATGGTAAAGTTGTGAGTCAGATATCTAGCTTCTGTGATCCTTTCCACATTTTGTCTGCTGTAAGACCTTGGATGAGTCATAAACCTTTTTTTTTTTTTTTTACTTTTTATTTATTTATTTATTTATTACAAATACTTTATTGTCAAGATGGTTTCCATATAACACCCGGTGCTCAACCCCACAAGTGTCCTCCTCCATGCCCATCTCCCCCTCTCCCCCCCACACCTATCAGTCTTCAGTTTGTTCTCAGCATTCAAGAGTCTCTCATGGTTTGCCTCTCTCCCTCTCCCCCACCATTTCCCCCCTTCTTCTCCCCCATGGTCCTCCGTTAAGTTCCTCCTAATCCTCCTATACGTGCAAACATATGGTATTTGTCCTTCGAGTCATAAACCTTCTTTAAACTTTAATTTCCTTCTATAAAAGGAGGATAGTACCTCTTATCTCTCAGGGTTGTGTTGTGATTTCGGTGGATTAAAATATGCAAAAGAACTTTGTAAACTGTTCATCGTAATGCAATTAAAAGCAATAAAATGCTACTTGTATACATTTTTGTAAGGCACTGTTACATACACCGTCATGCTAATTCTTGTGACAAGTTTATATTATCCATTTCACCTATAAAATAGGTAAAATAGATGATGAGATTTCTGTTCTACAAGAAAACTGAGGTTCGTCAAGCTTAAATGTTATGTCTAAGGTCACACAGCTGTGGATACCAAAAACAAAATTTATGATTACTTTTTTACTCTGGTTATTGCAGATAAACTTAAGTGTATGTATTTGCTCCATATATGGGGCTCTTTTTTTTAATGTTTTATTTTTAAGAGAGAGATAGAGACAGCATGAGCAAGGGAGGGTCAGGGAGATAGGGAGACACAGAATCTGAAGACAGGCTCCAGGCTCTGAGCTGTCAGCACAGAACCCGACACAGGGCTTGAACCCATGAACCGTGAGATCATGCCCTGAGTCTAAGTTGGATGCTTAACCGACTGAGCCACCCAGGCACCCCATATATGGGGCTCTTAAATCATGAAAATTGTAGTTATGATATTTATTACAATAAAAATCTCAGGTATCTAGAATCTAACAGCTTTTATATGTTAGCTAACTAGTATTTTGTTTTTTGTACTTTAAAGGAAACTGATAAATCACCAAGAAGTAAGTTGTTATCAGGAATAGATCTGGTTTTATTAACTGGTTAATCAATGTATTGCTGAATCTTCTCTCCTCCATACGTGGTGCTTAAGAGGGTAGGCCTTGGGGCCAATTTGCAGGGGTTCAAGTGCTAAGTTAACCACGTGTTTGTTCTCTGTGTGACCACGGGTTTGTCATCCAACCAGGCCAAAGCTTGGTCTTCTTGTTAGTGACTTAGAGCCCACAATAGCAACTATGTTTTCAGCTGTTTCACGATTACAAGAGCTAATGTACATAATTAGTACAGGTGTAGTACATGGTGATTGTTCAACATGTATGAGCTAGTAACATTTCTACATTATGAAAATTCATTATCAGAATGATGACTCTTAAGCAAGTTCAGCTTTTAGTTGTCAAACACCGATTTCATGTTCACTGTGTCGGTTCTAGTCCACAGTAGCAGACTATCGCCTATTTAGGCAGAAAGGAATTTGGTAAGGGATAGAAGGAGACTCCCAGAATCACGAGGAGAGGTGGAAGAACAAGCTTATATAAGCTGTGCTTCTCGAAACCGTACTCAGAACCAGGCCCAGAACTGAGGCCCGTACATATGCCTCTGACCCAGGGAACCTAGGCACGTACTGGCACCCTAGCAGCAAGCGAGCACGAGGGGATCTGTCTCTTTCCTTTCCCTCTTTGTGTGCGTGCATGTGCACACACACAAATTCTATAAGGTGGAGAACTTCCACATCTAGTGTTCACAAGGTTTTAGCCAGTTGTTAATCACAGATCTCTCTTCAACTTAAAAAGATAGGAAGTGTGAAGATTCTTAGTAAATACTGAGGTAAAATAACTTTTCAAGGAATTATCAAAGTAAATCGGCTCAACTGCCCTCCTCCTAGAGCACTTTTTTTTAATTTCAGTTTTAATTTTTAATTCCAGTTAGTTAACATACAGTGTTATATTAGCTTCAGGTGTATAATTTAGGAATTCAGCACTTACGTACACACCTGCTACCCATCATGAGGCATGCCCTCCTTAATCTCCATCATCTATTTAACTCCCTCCTCCCCCCATCAGTTGGTGATCATCAGTTCTCTTTAGTTAAGAGTCTATTTCTTGATTTGCCTCTACCTTTTTCCCTTTGCTTGCTTTGTCTCTTAAATTCCACATATGAATGAAATCATTTGGTATTTGTCTTTCTCCAGAGCATTCTTGCTAGTTGAGGTTTTGCTATATTGAAGGAAAAAAGATAATATTGAATATGATTAATATTTAAACCATTTTTAGAAAACTGCCTGGACATTTATTCACAGATCGTGCAATACACATCTCGTTTTTTAGCACCTGAGAGGAGGCAATTGATTTCAGTTGTCACTGGTTCTTTATCATTGCTTTGAAAGCATCATATTAGCAGAGACAGCTCATCTATAGATGGGCTTCTGTGAACCAAACTGTCTTCAGACAGTGACTGTCTCGCTGGCATGTTAATTTTAAATAAATTGATGTATAGCTTATAATGTATGAGGTGTCATTAATAATAAATTGGCTATCAGTCAGCTATTGCCAGGAAACAACAAAAAGTGTATTTGAAACTGAAAGGATTTTTAAGGCTTTGCAGGTATTTCTGGGTTTGTTTGTTTTATACTAAGGAAGTATTGGTTCAAGTCTTTGATTTAGAAGCTTCACTCAATTAATGTAGATAAAATCTTTATTCTAGAATGCTCAAAAAAGCCCCATCTCCCCTTTCTTTTTCTCTCTCCAAGAATTCTTTCATTCTTCACTCCATTTAACATGTGCCTCCATTTAGCAAAGAGAAAAGATGTTCCATCCCTGCTGGTGCTTCCTTTTTCCTTCATCTCATTTCTATTACCTAAGTAAAACCACTGCTTAGGTTACAGTGATGTGTGAACCCCACCCACTGTGACACTGAAGTAGTCTACAGCTACATGCAAGGCACTGGGATTTCAAAATATATGTTATGGAATTTTTTCTCTTGATAACATAATAAACTTATATTTAGTCAAATCAGTTCACAATTCCACCAAGAAAACTAGTTTTATGTAACAGCTGTTTCCCATAAGAGACTCAGAAAGTCTCTTCTGCTACATGTCCAAGATCTACTCCCAGCTCTGGGTTTGGGACTACTGGCTTCTGTCTGGCCTCATAGTTCCCAGACCACAGGTCTTCCCTGGGAATCACACCACGAGTTCTACCCAGACCTTACAGATTTCAATGGCAGTTAGTCAAGAAAGTGAAAATGTAGAAGACTTAAATAGGCGAGATCTGAATATGAATTTAATATTTATGGGAGAAAGAACTTTCTAATATGAAAGCAGTAGAAGAAATAACGAAGAAAAGGTGTAAGTAATTTAACCGCATGCAACTTAAAACCCTTGTACATAGAAAGATCCTAAAAAAGAGCAAAGTGAGAAAGGTATAATTTCTCAATTCTGACTTATAAAGGATTGATTTTCTTAATAGACAAAGAGCTCAAACAAATGTTTAAGAAAAATTTCTAGAGCCATGTAGAAAAATAAGCAAAGGGCTTGAATAGGCAATTAACAGAAAAGTTAAATGGATAACAAACCTATTTAAAAATTTTAAATCCTCTAGTAATAAAATAAATGCATCCTAATATACAAATACCATTTCTCTTTCTCAAATTATTAAATAATAGAAAATTCATACTCTCAATGCTGTTGGTGAAATGGGCAATCTTATGCTACTAGTGGGAACAAATAATGTGTTCTGTCTCAGGGAATTGATGTTGTAGATCATTCATCTCAATCATTTATGAGGAGTCTCTAAGGTAAATAATAAAACTGGAAAGATAGTAAATGTTATTACTGTTTGTAGAGCTACTCATGTTACTCTACAAAAGAGAATGGAATAGATCAAAAGAGGAAATTTGATTTTTTAAATGAGTACAAGAAGATTAACTTTTAGGCAAAAATGTTATTTTCCAGTTTTAATAATAGATTATTTACCCTTCCCAAAAATCTCTGAGTTTTTTTTTTTTTATGTTTTAATTTATTTTTGTGACAGAGAAACAGCATGAGTTGGGGAGAGGCAGAGAGAGAGGTACACACAGAATCTGAAGCAGGCTGCCGGCTCTGAGCTAGCACAGACTCCTCCTACGCAGGGCTCGAACCCATGAACTGAGAGATCATGACCTGAGCCAAAGTTGGAAACTCAATCCACTGAGCCACCCAGGCGGCACCCCCAGAAGCTCTGAGTTTTAATTCTGTCTTTACTTCCGTCTTCTCTGCAACTTGAGGATGAACATCAGTCTTTTCCCCCAATAGAAATAATGAGAACTTTACCGCTTCTAGTAAGCTATTCTAAGAAAGTCCTTGACAAAGATAAAAGATACTAGAAGTTGATAGACCATCGATCTGGAAAACTGTACTGTTGAGAAGAGAATTTCCTGAGTTCTTCTTTGCTCTCTTATTTTCTCCGCTGTGGGACCAGATTTAACTATAGAAATATCACCTAGAAAAAAGACATGCAGGGACACCTGGGTGGCTCAGTCAGTTGAGTGTCTGACTTCAGCTCAGGTCATGATCTCCCACTTCACGAGGTTGAGCCCCACATTGGACTCTGCTATCAGTGTGGAGCTCACTTCAGATCCTCTGTCCCTTTGACTCTCTACTCCTCCCCTACTTGCGCATGTGCTCTCTTTCTCCCTCTCAAAAACATTTAAAAAAAGAGACATGCAGGAACATACACACATAAAATTATCCACTGTGAATGAGGAAAGTGTGGTTTCCCTAATTCCAAACATTGAACAATGGATGAGAATGATAAATACACTGCAGAGACTTCTGGCGTGGGGCACGTGCTGGCCAGCCAGTCCTGAGTCCTACTCTGTGCAGCCTCTTGGCCAGGTCTGTGCCCTGCACCAAGAAAGAATAGAAAATCTTGCACTCAGTGGCTTCGAAATCCAGAAAACTTATACGCTGTAAGTTTTCAGTTTATATTTCACAACTGAAAAAACTTTAAAAAGAAGTTGAATCATGTAGCTTTTATTCACAGCAGCATTTTAAATTGTATAAACTGTGCCTTCAACAATGTCATTAAAAACAAAAACAGAGTGTTCCTAACATGTTTTTTTACAACAATATTTCCATGAAGTTAGGTCTTGTAAAAGCTGATTTGATAATAAGACAGTATAACATGATTTTTTTTAAGCTGAAAATTATCTCTTTGTTTTTCATTAACCTACCCTGATTAGTGTTTCAATTTACAATCTGTTAGTCATTTGGCAGGGGGAAAAAACGTTTGTTCTCAATGCTACAGTAGTTTTGTTCCATTGAAAGATTGAGATTTTCTTATGTGTCAAGCATTTTCTCTTTAAATCAGAAAACCTCAAATAAAGGCATTATTTTTGTAATGATTTCAATTTGCTGGTCCACTGAAGTTAGGAAATAACATACAAATTTTATCCAACTGACTGTAACTGGTGTGACAGCACAGGAGATTTTTTTAGGAGGTAAACAATTTCAAGAGATAAAGGTCACTGCCCTGTTTTGAAGTCATTGAAAAGAGCAAAACTCATCTTCTAGAGGGATTAACTCTTTTGCTCTCACTTGTTACTATTGATTTTATTATTTTTTAAAAAAATGTTCCTTGTATATTTACATTAGGATTTTAAATTATTAGAGGAAAATATCTATTTGTGTTTTCTTCTTGTGAATTGAAAGGAATGAACAGATACCATATGCTGGTGTATTACTATCTCAATTAAGAAGAGAGTAGAATTAATAATATAGGAAATATACCTTTTTAAGAAAATTTTTTTTTACATTTATTTATTACTGAGAGACAGAGACAGACAGAGCACAAATGGGAGAGGGGCAGAGTAGAGGAGACACAGAATCCAAAGCAGCCTCCAGGTTCTGAGCAAGCTATCAGCACAGAGCCCGACGCGGGGCCAGAACCCACAAACCGTGAGATCATGACCTGAGCTGAAGCTGGGCACTCAACCAACTGAGCCACCCAGGTGCCCCAGAAATATACCTAAGCTGAATTTTAAAGTGTGACAAGTAAGATGCACAGTTATGGCTAATATTTAATATATATTAAGGTTTTGCACTGTATTATACAATTCACAATGTGTCAAATATTGATCATTATATAATGCCATATGGAAATGATTGATTTCCGCTGTCTTCCAGGGCTGTATAACCCTTATACAGTGTAATTCATGCCATAAAGCACATCTTCAAATTTGAAGATTAACTGGAGGAGGAGGAGGAGCAAAAAGAGGAAGCCATATTGCAACATTAATATTTTAAGGCTGGACACTCAAAACGGAAATTTGTCCATCAATTTTACATGGACACATGCCCACCTGTCTCTTAATTTCATAGAGATTTTCTGTCCCTCTGAAAGCCTTGGTCTCAAATTACATGTTGATAATCTGATTTGATGACATCATCTACTCCACTGTACATTTCTCTGAATGCACCACTTCCCATCCTAAGCTAAGCCTAGCTGGAGTCACAGGACTGCTTTTTATTTGCATCTGTCCAAAGTCTCACAAATGCAAACCCTCCAAACAGACCCTCCAACATTCAAATTAGTACTATTTTAAATATTGATTATTTATCTTGGCAAACATAAGGAGTCTGTCTCCATTTACCCCCCACATTTATGGAAAGCTTATTATATGCCGTAGAACAGGAACCCCTAATCACTTAATGCACACTGATGCTTCCGTTTTCACCTTCTTCTACCAAATGCCTAATGCAGTGCCTGGTTCATAGGAAGAGCTTACAACATTTTGAAGAGTGAATGAATAAATTAATGAATAAATGAAGGAACAATACAGACATTTAGGAACTCAGAGAAGACAAGGATTTAACACAGAAGGAGTAAAGCAGGAAGAAAATGATCCAGTAGAGTACAGGGGCAAAAGTGGAAGTTTGGCAAAGTTCTCAACAAGAATCCTAGAAAGTTGTCACAAAGATCCCAGGGCTTTCAGCCTTTGATCATATTTATCATGAGTTCAAATAATGACTGTATTGATCAAAAATCAGAACGTTGAAAGAGTAACAGAATCTTGAGTCTGGAAAGAAGATCTAATATAGACTTAGCAGCTAGCAATGACCAGTGAGCTTTAGGACCTGGGACTTTTAAAATTGAATTGAAAGCAACTTCTAAGATAAAGCATGCTTTTTTTAGGGGCGCCTGGGTGGCTCAGTTGGTTAAGCATCCAACTTCAGCTCAGGTCATGATCTCACAGTTGGTGGGTTCGAGCCCCGTGTCAGACTCTGTGCTGATGGCTAGCTCAGAGCCTGGAGCCTGCTTCGGATTCTTTGTCTCCCTCTCTCTCTGACCCTCCCCTGCTCACACTGCCTCTCTCTCTCTCTCTCTCAGAAATAAATAAAAAGAAAACGTGCTTTTTTATATTGAACTCATTAAGCTAGAAAAGATAGCATCCTCTTTATAGTACTTTAAATCATCCAAATCCAGTTTGTATTATTGAAATAAGTTCAGTCAAATACTTCAAATTTAATATTTGTAAACTCATCTTACCACTTTTGCCAGCGGGTATCAAGAGCCCCTGTGCCCAGTGGCTCAGCAGCCACGAGAATGACCATCAGCCGACTCCCCAGAGGGCAGATGCACATAGGGGCAAAAGTGGGGCTTTGGGGGAAATTGCGTTTCTACTGTCTATCCTGTGGGATGAGGTTTTATTTTTTTTTTATTTTATTAATTTTTTTAAGTTAGAGATGATGGGAAGCTATATACCAGTAAGTGGAAACCCATTCATTTCCTTGTAGGTATGCTATTGATAATTAGCCAAGTAACTTGAGGAATTGCCTAGAGTTGCTAAGAATCATTAGGATCATTAATTAGAACTTGATCAATGATGAATCCTTCACCCAGTAGGGACTGGAGCTGCCTTCTTTGCCTCTAAGAGCTTGTAAAAACATTTCATGAGTACTTCCTAACAGGTTCATTGTTATTGTTCTGTTTTTCAGAAGATAATGATACCTTGATTTTCATGTTGCTAAACACTCCTTAAAAATATATATATGTTGGCACTCATAGTTGATTAGTGAATGACCCTGAATAATTTCCAGGCTTGGGCAAAGTGCACGTGTCCATTCAAAGACAGGCATATCCAGCCACAAATGGGCTCCTATTAGGGTAGGGACCTTTTTACATGAGCATGACTACAAATACATTTTGCTACCCAAATAAGGACAGGGCTTTAGTGAAATTTCAGTCCATCAGAAGAGATACTGGCAGATGACAGCAAAATAAGAGGGCAAAATAGAAAAAATTGGCAGGGCTGAAGTCAGTATAATGTGCTCAGTTTTCCTGGTTAGAGTTGTAGTTACAAAAGAACTGTTGGAGATAAATGTTTGTGTGTTTTGTTTTTGTTGTTTTTTGCTTTTTTTTTTTTTTTTTTTTTTTTTACCTGGAATAGAGACAGCAACAAAGAAANTTTTGACCTGGAATAGAGACAGCAACAAAGAAAGGACAGATTACTGAAGTAGGAAGGAAGGGACATTTGCTGCCAGTGCCTGGAGGCAGTGTAAGTGTAAGTGTGAACCAAGCATAATTCTTTCAGGTTCATTGGCTTTTTGTGATCTTTGCAGGTTTGCAGTGGTAGTACCTACATATACATAGGGCATATCATCTGTATATTTTTCATACATAGCATTTTAGGAATTACTTATGAAACAACACATTTCTTTCTCTTTTTTTAAGCTATAATATACAATAAACCAATTCTTTTCCATTTTGAACTGAATGCAAGTAAGCTGGAAGACAGCAAAATGGGACACATTTCCACAAAGGAAAACATATGTCACCCAGATTTTGGACAAGAATCTGTAAATTATGAAGAGTTCCAATCAGAAAGAAATGAGATTAAGGACCACATAACTTTTACGCTCGTTTCCACTTAAGTTCTATTAGTTCTGAAGCAATTTTGGAAAATGGGAGAAAAATATTACCAGAACCTTCTAGTGCCTATATTCTGGAAGAGTGTGCATTAATATCTTTAGAATTATGCATTCAGTAGTTGAAGTATCTCTAATGATAGTAACATACCTCTCCCCCTCTCTTTCTGCCCACAGTTTGTGGCTCACCCCAACTGCCAGCAGCAGCTCTTGACAATCTGGTATGAGAACCTCTCAGGCCTGCGGGAACAGACCATAGCTATCAAGTGTCTGGTTGTGCTGGTGGTGGCCCTGGGCCTTCCATTTCTTGCCATTGGCTACTGGATTGCACCTTGCAGCAGGGTACATGTTTTTCTACATCCATTTCCTCTGTGGTTGCTGTGCCGTGTGCTTTGGGGATGAAGAAGGAAAAGGCTTCCTACTTAACGCTCTTATCAATTTTACCCTGAATGTTAATGGACTCAGGAACACAAATTCTGCTATTTAATAACTGGGATCAATTCAAATAAGGGATGAAAAAGGATTTGGTACTAGATGAGTAGATCACATTTGAAGGCATATAATACTTAGGCTTAAGATAAAATCCCCATGGTGGTCAAGAGGGAAAGCTGCTTGGGTGAAATAGCACTTTTGCTGATTCTATGGACAGCTTAATAAACCAAGAGAGTCAACTGAGTTGGCTTATGTTTAGGAGAACAGTCCTAATGCAATGGTGCCAAGAAACAGTTAACCTGAGAACTGGAAGGGCAACTCACTTGAACCTGTCAAGAGATCTGAGGCTGTATGTATCAAGCACAGTTGTGAACAGTGGTGTTTTTAAAGAATTCAAGAAAATGCATGACAGGTTCCCTATCCCAACCCCCGCTCTTTGTTCCTTCAGAAGATTCTTTTAAAAATGTAGAATCTGAGGGGCGCCTGGGTGGCTTAGTCGGTTAAGCGTCCGACTTTCACTTAGGTCATGATCTTGCAGTTCGTGGGTTCGAGCCCTGCATCGGGCTCGGTGCTGACAGCCAGCTCAGAGCCTGGAGCCTGTTTCAGAGTCTGTGTCTCCCTCTCTCTCTGACCCTCCCCTGCTCACGCTTTCTCTTTCTCTCTCCTAGAAATAAATAAAAATATTTTTTAAAAAATGTAGAATCTGAGTTTGGGGGCTTTGGATTTTTTAGACTGTTTATCTGTTTAATTTTGCTTGAATCATTTGGTTCACTACCTTCATCCCTCTCTCAACTTGCCTGTGTAGACTCAATTTAATTGTGCTAAGAGATCCTCTGAACAAGGTATGGGAAGGAATACTAGTCATGCTCACAGAATCTGTATTGGGTTAATAAAGGACACCTCCAGGAAGAAGCAGCTGTTTTGAGATCCTTTAATCCTGTTTTTATATTCTGAGATCTGGTTTTGTTTAAATCAGAGGCAGTTTCAGGAAAAATGAATCAAGGCCACTTATAAATGATCCTGGAAATCCATCATCTCTCTGGCTCCATAGTCTTCCTAGCAGAGCGAGTCCCCCTCTGCAGGCACATACACGTGTGAGTGTATTCATACTTCTCACCTCATTTTTGAGCCACCCATGCAATTTAAGGAAGAAAGTTTGTCGTTTTGATCAGGTTTGATGAGTTGACTACGTTCCTTTGGTCTGTATCGTGGGAAAGTACCTTATGATTCCTCAAACATAAACACTAAAGTCTAAAATCTGTAAGTGATAAGAGAGCATGCATTAAAGCAAAAATCATTTCCCACACAAACAATTTCCTTTTCTGAGGGAAACGAATATGAAAGTTCAGTTTTCCAAGTGTTTGCCTCTTAAGGCTGCTTAATCAATGAAAACATGGACATCCATTCCTTTTTTCTCTTCACTTACAAAAGTGCAGCTAATAGTATGGCGAACTCTGTGTCCAGCAGAGAAGGGAAAGGAGGGAATGGAGTTGTTTCTGGAGCCCACATTTATATGTGCCATATACCACCGAAAACAACATAGCAAGAATTCCCCACATATATCCTAGTTTCACGATAGTCATGCTGCTTTATTTTCATGTTCTTTAAAGTTTTAAAAGATCAGCCTTTATGAGAAACAGATTTGGCAACTCTCAAGAAATCACTGTGTGCTACGGATGAGCTACCCCAAATGTGCCTCTCTGCAGCTGCAGAACAGCACAGCAATATGTAAATGTGGTGTTTATTTTTCTGTGTCTAATATGGACAATGTGACATTTGTCTGTCTGCATTCATGTTCAACTCCAGAAATGCTTCACATTCTTTGGTTATTTGTTGACATCAAATTAAGGTTCCGGACATATAAAAACATTTGTTTGAAGTTGCCGTCTCTTAATGTGAACCTTGGTACTGTTTTAAGGTCATAGGCTGAGTTTGAAAGTTGGTTCTGAGTGTGTAGACTTGAGAACTTATTTGATAAATCTACCAAATGTACCTATTTCTTGGGCTACAGAAGCCCTTGGGACAGGCAGACTGTTTTTCATTTCTACTAGAACATGGGCCTTTTAAGGACATTATGTCACATGGGATTTCAAAGGAGTTACCTTAAAATAATTATGCTCTGAACTTTAGACATGCTTTTGTACTATTTATATGATTTTCCAAACTCAGGGCTGACTTAAGTTAACTTACTTAGAGGTTTTAAGTATTGTATATCTCCTTCTTACTGAGGTAGTAATACATAAAATATTTACTTGATTCTAATATTGTCTGCCTTTTTTATATCATATAAAGTATAACTCAATTTCAGAAGATTTAGAAGTGAGAACTAAAATTTACTTCTGTGGTAGTAAGGTATTTAATCTTGAAAGGCCTTGTTATGTGCTATAAACACATCATAACGTTTCAACTATAATGAATGAGTCTCTAAATTCATAACATTTCAATTGTAAAGCAATAAAGAATATGCACTACAAATTTGGAATTTCTTTTCCTAGACTCTCAAAACCTAGGCATTGATTGCATAATCTTTTATGTAAAAATAAGAATAACCAGCATATGCCCCATGATTTTCAGAAATGCATTTGTGAATGCAGTGTTACCCCCAAAGACAAATTGGATATTTAGAAACAATGAAGTCTGAAGACTTCTTAAATTATTCTTGGAGGAAGCATCCCCTAAAAGGAGTAATTTTCATAATGTATGGCTCTTCACAGACAGAAGCAGAATTTTGAGATTATTCTCATTTCATCTGTTTTTTTATACTGTATAATAATTTTCATAAGTAGAAGCCAAAATTTCCAAAGTAAAAGTTTTGCCTTCATCTTTTTTGTTTGTTTGTTTGTTTGTTTGTTGTACTACAGCTGGGGAAAATTCTGCGAAGCCCTTTTATGAAGTTTGTGGCACATGCTGCCTCTTTCATCATCTTCCTGGGCTTACTTGTGTTCAATGCCTCAGACAGATTCGAAGGCATCACCACGCTGCCAAACATCACTGTTATTGACTATCCCAAGCAGATCTTCAGGGTGAAAACCACCCAGTTCACTTGGACTGAGATGCTAATTATGGTCTGGGTTCTCGGTAAGCTTTCTATATGAAGTATTTTAATTTCTACCAAATATTGTGTCTATATAATGATTGCCCTTTTTTTAATGTCTATTTATTTTTGAGAGACAGAGTGCGAGCAGGGGAGGGGCAGAGAGAGAGGGAGACACTGAATCTGAAGCAGGCTCCAGGCTCTGAGCTGTTAGCACAGAGCCTGACACGGAGCTCGAGCTCACAAACCGTGAGATCATGAACTGAGCTGAAGTAAGATGCTTAACCAACTCAGCCATGCAGGTGCCCCAATTGCCTTTTTTATTAAAATGTTATTCTGCGTTATGTGGTGACAACATCCTCATTGTATGATAATCAGTAGAAGAAAATAAATGAATAATTTGGCAACTTGATAATACTAAAAGGTATCCCTTAACACTAAATAAAAAGTTTTTAGTAACATGAACCTAATTATAAATACACCACATTTTTAACTTCAATTATTGAATAACTATAAATTTAAAAAATCTGACCCACTATGATGATCAGATATTTAATTGAAATACTTGTGAGATAACCCAGTGGCCATTAGCTGATGATTAAAAAACATTTTTTGCTTTCATTTCAGAAGTCTTTTTTAGGAGAGTCTCCATTTTCAGAATGCTGTTACTTCACCTCACAAAAAACCTTTTTAAAAAATGTTTGTTAGTATAGTTGGCATACAATGTTATATTAGTGTCACATGTACAACATAAATTAACAAGTCTATATATTACTCAATGCTCAGCACAGTAAGCATAGTTACCGTACAGTGTTATTACAATATATTCTATGTGCTATATTTTTCATTTCCATGACTTATTTTATAACTAGAAGTTTGTACCTTTTAATGCTCTTTAGTTCTCTTCCCCCACTAATCTCCCCTCTGGCAGCCTCCACTCTGTATTCAAGAGCCTTTTTGTTGTTGTTATTCATATTGATTTTTTGATTCCACATGTAAGTAAAATCATATGGTATTTCTCTTTCACTGTCTTGTTCATTTCACTTAGTGTATACTCTCTATATCTGCATTGTTACAAATCCAACATCTCATTTGTTTTTACCGGTCAAGTAATATTCCAGTGTTACAGACACACACACACACAGACATACACACAGACACATACACAGACACACACACACATACACACATCTTTATCCATTCATTGATCAGTGGACACTTAGGTTGCTTTTAAAACTTGGCTTACAATAACGCATTTTGAATAGCTATGTTAAAGTAAAAGCTTTAAGCAATGAGAGGGAAAAAAAGGAGGTTGCAACTAGTTTATTTATCTGAAACCACCTTTGTCTATTCTCTCTGTTTTATGCTGAGTGTTTTGGTATATTCCAAGTTCACGAATTAATAGGTTGGTTATTCCCCTTATTCATTCCTGTAGGCTCAACCTGGGTCAAATAGTTATTTTATAAATTTTAAGCTATTACATTTTTTTTATTCTATAATATCTCCCCTCCCCCCACCCTTACATAGTCAGGACAGGTTGTTAAACTGGAATATTTTGTCTTCTCCCAAAATGGAATTTTCTGCTTTCAGTTTCTTCACAATGTCCTAGGGCCTCCTTCTTAAGGGTTTCTTCTTTTTCCAAACCTATTCTTCATCTCCCTGGCATGAAACCAGAAGGAAGAGAGAGGGAAGGGGAATGATGTAAGTGTTCTTGGGTGGTTGGGAAGCTGATCTTGTTGAAAGTCTACAGTAAGTTTCTCCTTTAGGTGTTTATTTCACCAATAATTACTATGGTTTGATAACCATTGGGATTTCTGAAGATGGATTTTCTCCTCTCCTCCAAAAGTCTTCTAGGGCAAAATCATTTGACTTGAAAAGTCTTCTTTGCTCATTTTCCTTACCTCTTTCCTGACCACCCCTCTGCATAAGTAGCACTATTTCTGGTACTACATGTAGAATTATGTTTCTCCAAATTGTAATTCTTACTTAGCTGAAGATTTTTCCTCCATTTAACTTTGTCCAGGGCCTCAGGGGCCTGAACAATAGCTGGTGCTTTGTGGTGCCTGGTATGGTACTTTATATATGGGACATTTTATAGGTGGGGGCTGATGGTGGACAAAAAAACAGTCTCTCAGTCTAAGCTATAAAATGTAACCTGTGCCTCCCATGTGTGACAGGAATGATGTGGTCTGAGTGTAAGGAGCTCTGGCTGGAAGGTCCCAGGGAATATATTTTGCAGCTGTGGAATGTACTGGACTTTGGGATGCTTTCCATCTTCATTGCTGCTTTCACAGCCAGATTCCTAGCTTTCCTTCAGGCAACAAAAGCACAACAGTATGTGGACAGTTATGTCCAAGAGAGTGACCTCAGCGAAGTTACACTTCCACCAGAGATACAGTATTTCACTTACGGTAAGTTATTAACTGAAGGGTCCTCTTATGTATCAGGAAGGGTACTGGAGCCATGGTTTGAAAGGAAATGTCAATAATGAGTATGTTTAGTGTGAGATGTGCATTAAGTATGCATGAACAGAGAAACCATGAGCTTTAGAACTATACAGAATTGGATCCATATCAAGGCTATGACTCTCCCTTGCTGTGTATAACCTTATTCAAGTTAATTTACCTCTCTGTGCCTCAGTTTTCAAATCTATAAAATGAAGGTGTTGCAAGGTGAGAGAAAATTCTCTTCAAGCCTAACAACATAATTACTCTTACATATTCTTAGGATATGAAACTGTCTTAATTAGGGGGGGAAATAGCTTGATAAATTGCTCGAGGTGGAAGATGAGTCCCTGAGTGCATGGTTTGGAGGAGATAATAAAAGATGCTTAACTGCTGTACAGGTGAAGTGAACAAAAATTTGGCAGAGGCAGGAAGTAGGAGCTAATGTGGCATGAGAATGTAAGTTCTGGGGAATGAGCAGAAACACTGAGGAGGATGCCTTGCTCCTCGACATGATGTGAAAGGAAATCCATGCCTAACTTCTCTGTATTGTGAAGAGCAGGGACGTCCCAGCCGATATTCAGCGTGCAAGGATACTGATGCCTTCCTTGCCCAGCACAAACTGTTGGTGAGCAATGTTAGCCTTCCCTCCTTTGAGGCCAGGCTGGGTAGGTGTGATTAGCAAATTTTCATGTAGTTGCACAATCTTAACTCTGGAAAGGACTTTAGGAATGTATTGCCTAGGGGCACATGGGTAGCTCAGTCGGTTAAGCATCTGACTTCAGCTCAGGTCATGATCTCACAGTTCATGGACCTTGCCGCTGTCAGGCTGTCAGCACAGAGCCTTCTTTAGATCTTCTGTCCCCTCTGTCTGCCCTTCTTCCACTCGTGTTCTCCCCCAAAATAAGTAAATATTTTTTTAAAAAAAGTATTGCCTAACGCATATTTTAATGGTAAGGAAACTCAGGCACAGAGTTTAACTGTGTTCTGATTGTGAAGAATCACTTTTTATAGGTGTAATTAAGGCTTACAATGTGATAAGTACAAGTGGCATAGTAACATTACTGAAGAAGGCTGGGTGCGCCTGCTCCAAAATGTAAAATGTGTGTCTCACATATTGTGAAATTTAAACACATTGTCTCGTTTTCAGCAAGCAAAGACTTTTTTAATGCCGAGGAGACCAGATAAAATGAGCAAAGGATTACCATTTATAATTAAAGAATTAGCTTAAATTGTATTTTGTGTAATATATATCTTGGCTATTTCAATAACCTCTTCATTTAAGTTTATTCATGTGTATCTAATGACTATCATCTGGAGGGAAATTTGTGAATTCAGAATTTGCTCCTTATTATGCGTATAGTTTTGATCAAGTATTTAGACTTTTTAAGTCTTGGTTTTTGCATCTCTAAGAGGAGGATAATGATAACATCAAATCCATAGAGTCATTGGAAAGCACAGTGTCTGGTGTACATTAAACACTCAATAAATGTTAATTTTTGTTGTTGGAAATATCTACAATGTATCCATTTTTCTGGAAGTAACTTAGTTGGCACAAAATTGATGGCATAGTATTTCATTGAACTTCCAGGGAAATGAGTATCCAACAGTCTTCTGTGAACATACTAAGTGACTTTGAAAAAGGTGGGGTCTTCACTTAAATCTATATCCAAAATCAATAGTGTCTTACATTTTACAGGAACAAGTAATATTGCTCAGATATAGCACTGACAGCACCACTGTGATTCAGTGATATTCTCACTTCTTGTAATACGACATTTTATTTGCATAAACTGTTAGATGAGCCAATTTCCCCATGAAATATGGAAAAGAAGTTTTGTGCCAACTGAGCCTATGGGGTGACAAAATAGCTGGTCGATACATCTAGTAATTGAGGGGACAGATTGGGCAAGTCCATTGTTTTTCATTCTGGACACAGTCTAGTGAAGGGTTTTAACCTCTTTCTTTGTCTTTTGCACTTGACTCTGTTTCTACTCAATGTGGAGCAGGCTTAGTATCTTTATAATCATGTTTCCTCCATTAAAAGACTCCATGTGGATGTAGAATTCATATGCTTCTGGTTTAACATGAAAAATAGTGCCTGGACAGTTAGTCAAATCTAGAGTAGTTTCAACAGATAAAAGCCACCTACCTACAAAATAGATCCTACTTAAGGTATTTATTTTATAGCTTGCAATGAACAAAAGATCCCATTTCTGATTCTCTCTATCTCTCTTTTTCTAGCCAGAGATAAATGGCTCCCTTCTGACCCTCAGATCATATCCGAAGGCCTCTACGCCATAGCTGTTGTGCTCAGCTTCTCTCGGATTGCATATATCCTCCCTGCAAATGAGAGCTTTGGCCCCTTACAGATCTCTCTTGGAAGGACTGTGAAGGACATATTCAAGTTCATGGTTCTCTTTATTATGGTGTTTCTTGCCTTTATGATTGGCATGTTCATACTTTATTCTTACTACCTTGGGGCTAAAGTAAATGCTGCTTTTACCACGTAAGTAAAACATCTTCAAAAAAAGGTTTGATGAAGAAAATTTCTAACAAATCTAGATGAGTCAAACACACCAAAAATTCAATAATTGTAATAAAGAAGTTTTTAAGAGCAAAAATATCCATTAAAAATAATGCTTATGCACAATTACATTGCTCTAAAGGCTCATTTCTTTGAGCTTAGTAAGTGTTTGATCACAGAGCAAAATAAAAATTTGGAAATATCTTAGATAAAGCTGACTATTTTAAGAGAATTGGGCAGCAGAGTTTTAATCCTGGACATCTATTATATTATGTATGACATTAAATTTAGTTTCAGCAATTTGTAGCCATTACCATTCAAAAAAGAAGCACTGGCCTTTATTTTAATGTATCATTAATCAGTACAAGGAGTTGAGTAAGAAGAAATTATAGCTAAATGTTGTACAGCTCACTATAACACTAATACCACTTCCTTCCTGTGGTCCCACTGGTTTCTACACTGGAGACTCACCTTGCCTGTGAAGTCTTCCTTGATTAAACCTCCTTAGTCATTGTCCCTTTAAGTTCTCTCAGCATAGAGACATCCAGTTGTGAGTTCCTCTAACCCGTTGGTGCTCAGTGGTCTGCACATGGATCTTCCCTTTGTACTGTAGTCCTTCTAGGCAGGGAGATCATTAGCCCTCCCTGCCTCCCTTTGTATCCTGTAATACCACAGCTAAAAAGAATCTAGACTTTCAATAAGTTCCCTGTAGACTAAAATAGAATATCAAGCCCTTCCAGACATCTAAATTGTTTGGAAATGATTTTTTTCAAGTAGTTAATACAGAGCAAGTCTTAGGGGTAGAAGAGAATGGAAACTTACTTTATTGTAATGAAAAAAAATTCTGTTTGAACCCAGTAGGGGAGGGATGGAAAGATCCTACACACAGTGCCACCCCTGTGAGCTCTGTAAGAACTCATTTTCTACAACACATTGTCTTCACTGTTTTGTGTGAGCTCTTGGCAACTTGATATAGCAGAGGGAATATAGGCTAACAAATCAGGATATGGATGCAATATCTCCGCTATTTTCTAGCTCCAGCCTTTGGTTAAGTTACTCAGCATTCGTCTGTGTTAATTCCCTTATTTTAAAAATAAACACAATAAGATTTGAATTGGATTATTGTGAGGATTTTGTAAGTTCATTTATATAAAGCCTCTTGTCGAAGGTGAGAGCTCAGGAACTGCCAGTGTTCTCTCCTGTTTTACTGTCTGCCTCTTCCCACACATATATATTCACAGGAATCTATATTATCCAAGTTAGAGGAGAGAATCTATATTCTCCACATTTTCAAAAAAGAGCAAGAGGAGGGAGTCAGAATTTGGGGATACTGTTAAATTAATGGTGGGAACAAAGAGGTTATAGTTTTCTCAGTCTCCTACTATCTCTGCTATAAAATCACACAATGAAATATTTTGTAATAGAGAGTAACTATATAAAAATAGGAATCTTTCTATTCACCCTTGTAAAGGTGTAGCTCAATTTCTAGAACATGATAGGTATTTCATCAATATTTGTTGAATGATGGCATGAGTAAATAAACTAGTGCTAAAACGTATAAACCTATTCAATTGTTGTTTAGAATCTGTTATAACAAATAAAAAACAGCACTGTTTCCATAAATTTTTCTTTGGAAAAATGACTTACTTTTGAACCTTCCTTTGAAATGGAATTCTACATGTGTAATTGTTAAATTTAAGGATTATTTTTGTGGGTCACACATATTTTGTGTGTGATTACAACTTGCTTATATCCCCAAAACAGCCAATGTTAATTGCTGTAATGGAAGAATCAGGAAGTTAGATTATATAAATTAAAAGAAAAGAACAGGAATCTTTCAATCTGTTGCCTCCTCTTCATTTCCAGTTGAGTATAACTTTTAGGTAATATATTCTTGTGGCAAAAGAAATCAGAGTAGTGTCTACAGTGAAAAGCATGTCCCCTTCTTCACCCTTGAACCCTAATCTCTCATATCTCCTTAGTTCACAGAGGTAATGGTTTTTTGGGGTTTTTTTGGATACTTGTAGAGAGATTTTATACATAAAAAAGAATATAAGTATTTGTAAACTCCTCCTTTTTAGTCGAATTGTTGACTATTTCACACTTGCTATATCTTTTTTCACTACTTCTCAAATATCATTTTATATAAACACATGAAAATAGATCAGTCTCATTTTCCCAGTGGCTACATGGTAATCCATTATATAGATGTTGGAATTATTTACCTACTCTTCTATTGGATATTTAAGTTGTTTCCATTTTTCCCTACTACTATAGTGCCGGGAATATGTTTTTACATAGTTTTTTGAAGTATGTCATTTTAATCCTGACCTTGTTCTACTCCAGAAAACCTGATTTAAATGTCTAAACGACCTATAAAATCAAACCCCAAATTTCCATCCTTAAGGAGAACGGAATGTGTATTGTGGCATGACTTCAGCTTTCCCCTGCCAAGTTCAGAGAATTTTCACTTGATGATAACTTAAAGAAAAGCTAGGCATTGGCACCATTTAATCATAAACCCCTGAAGAAACCTGAAGGAACAATTTCTGTTAAATACTATAATAAAATTATTGCACTCAGGGCTTATTGTAACATTTAATGATAGCATTTTACATCTGTACAGTATTCAAAACTTAACTTGTTTTTCTTTTGACTTTAATACTGAAAAGTGTTAATTTGCTATGTACCTTATTCTTTCAACAGTGTAGAAGAAAGTTTCAAGACTTTGTTTTGGTCAATATTTGGGTTGTCTGAAGTCACTTCTGTTGTGCTCAAATACGATCACAAATTCATAGAGAATATTGGCTACGTTCTTTATGGAATATACAATGTAACTATGGTGGTTGTTTTACTCAACATGTTAATTGCTATGATTAATAGCTCATATCAGGAAATTGAGGTAAACCTGCTTTCTATCTGTGGTATCTATTCTTCCCATCTCATTCTAATAGTATCCTCTGTCTGTTTTTGTGCCCTTTGGTGGGTGTCCATTCATGTCAATAAAGAGGCTTGTGCCTACACAGAGGGAGCCTGGACGTTTCCCTGTGTTTTCCTCCTGGATAGTCTCACCAGCTCAGTGTCTACGAGGAGAACAGCAGGGGTCCCCATGAATTTACCATTGCACTGCCTCCTCTCATAGTATATTTCAGAAGTTTTGAAATTAATGGCTAGAAGAAGTACTGGCTATAGGGAAATTATTCTTTCCTAATTCAGCTGGCCGACCATCTAAGATCCTAGTGGAGGAATTACTAGATGTCTGGTAAACATCAGTGATGTTCTGTATCCAGCCAGAATTTTTAGTATTCTAGAAGTCATTTTACTTCATGTTTTGGGTTGTGCTTGCTTTGGTACCTTCCTTCATCATTGTGTACATGTCCTCCAGGTTCATGTTCGGTATCTCTTTAGTACATTGCTATTTGTTAAATCCACTGATTCTCTATGTGCTTTAAAAACACATAGATTCTCAAAGCAGAAGTTAGGTCCCTCAGAAAGGAAAACTGTGGCATTCAAAATCTGCTGGAGTGTGGTAATGGCAGAGTGAAATGAGCAAGCTGACTTCTTCCACCTTTGGACTCCCTCGTCTTCACTTTTCTCTCCATCACTCTGGGCCATTATTGAGGATAAAAGGAGATACAAGACAAGAATAGTCCACTGAGGGCCGTATGTGACATTTGGGGACAAATGGCAGACACATAACATCCAAAGTGCAATTCATCTGGGTGCTATTTTTTCCCCTTTGCTCTAAAGTATAATATGGTATATCTATAGCCTGCCTTTGAGGAGGGAAGGTGGGTAAAAAGTGAGGAGGAGTTAATCTTTCATCCTTCCTTGACCCTGAATATTTCTTGCATTTTTGCTTTTTTTTGGCTGGAGGATGAGACATTCTGGTTACATTTCAATGGATACAGACAGAGGCATATGGAAAAGTTAAAAAGATGAGTATTATAAAGGTGGTACTAAGAATATTATCTAGGCCAATAGAAGTTATATGCAGATAAATGTATATAAATGACTTACCTATTTCAAAAACATAATTTAGGTTTCATTGTATGATCCTACTGGAATCAGTTACTAGAATATTTATTTTTTTAAATGAGTCATTATTTCTTTTCTATTTTTGTGATACAGGATGACAGTGACGTAGAATGGAAGTTTGCCCGTTCAAAGCTTTGGTTATCTTATTTTGATGATGGAAAAACATTACCTCCACCCTTCAGTCTAGTTCCTAGTCCAAAGTCATTTGTTTATTTCGTCATGAGGATCATTAACTTCTCCAAATGTAGAAGGAGCCGGCTACAGAAGGATATAGAAATGGGAATGGGTAATTCCAAGTCTAGGGTACGTATCAAAAACCTACCAAGACCTTACAATGAATGTTTTGTCTTTCTCCTTGTCTTTTGATGTTTGTTCAGTAATTTTTATGTGTGAACTTAGAAGATGTTGAAAGTTACTGTCCATCCCATAGTCTTTCATAGACTAATACTTAGTATTTTCACAATGTTTCAAGAAGTCACTTAGTCTATGCCTTGCTTCTGGTCAGAATTTCATGCAAAGTGCCAGATTAAAAATATAAACACTTTTTTAACTTGTTAATAGTAAACAGAAAAGTTGTTATTAGAAAACACTTTGTATTTTTGTGTTCCATGCTTCTCAATTGTTATTTTGAAGCTAATGAGTTTTAACCACACTTTTTCCTCTTGGCTGCATATATAGTTTACCACCACCATATTCTTATTTACAGAAACTCTTTATTGGGCTAAGTAATCTTTTTTTATTTAAGATCATAAAATCAACACAGGCCTAAGAGCATCCCCAAATATTCACCATAAATACCATTTTTATAAATAATCAAGAATGGTTTGCCCCAAAGTTGTCCCGGATAAGTCATACTTTATTTTAGGTTGAGTCATACTTTGATTTTAACAAAGATGAGTTTTATGATGATACTTTATTACCATGAACTTAACGTTCAGAGATAGAATTGGTACAGGAAACAGGAGGATCTGAGCAGGACCTCAGATAATAATGGAGCAAGACATACAGGAATTTAAATTTTTGCCTAACGTTGTGAAAGTGATCTGTACTTGTCATACCTTGGAAGCTCACAAGATAGCAATGTTACCTCCATAAAGTACAGGCCTTTCTGAGCAGAGGTGGATAAGTTTTCTCAGTTGAAGCTGGGGAAAAAAGGCTGGATTATAGCAACTTAATATCTCATTTTAAAAAATAGATGTGTATTTCCAAGATTTGTAGTATCCTGGCATCTTATTCCATAAGAAGGTGGCTTTATAAGCCTTTTTAAATTTGATTTGGACATGGGCTCTTAAAGCTGTTATGTTCCAAGGCATTATTTGGCTGTGCCATCCCATGATTTCAAATAGTACCTCATATGTACACAGCAAGAAGCAATACAATGTAAAGAAGAGAGCCTCCTCTTTAGAATGGGATTTGTATTCTGGTGCTTATGGCTTATTTGCAAGTAACGTGGATAAGTCAGTTCATCACTCTGAGCCTTGGTTGTCTCATCTGAAAGAGAGGAAACTTTGTAGGATTAATGTGAGGATGATATGAGATGTACAAAGTTCCAGCCTCAACAAATATCAGTGCCCTTCCTCATTCACAGTTTACAAAGTGCTTTGCTGTACATTTGAACCTCATGCAACACTGTGAGGTAGGTATTATTATTATTCCCATTTTATAGATAAGACAACTGAAACCATTAAAGTAGCGTGCTTACAAAAGGTCAGGGGAGCTAGCTGGCCAGTGTGGAGTAGGTGTGGAATCCAAGCTTTCCAGCATCAGATGCCTCACTTTCTACTGACATGGCTGCCTTACACCCAGCACCTGCTGCTCTGGCTTGGTTACTGACCCATTTCCTCCCCATGGGCTGTTCCTTCAGCTGCAGAGTGGCTGGTCTCTTAAATGGGCCTGGTTCTAATTGCCATCCTGGGAGATTCCCACTACTACTGAAATTGACTGTGTTTTGAAGGCGCTTTGTTTCTCTGGGGATTTTTTAACTGAGGCTTTATTATTCAAAACCAGAAGCCTCTTGAGAGCTTGGGAACTCACAGCTCTTGCTCTTCACACCTTAAAGTTTTCTTTCTGGAGGCAACTGATTTCACTGACTTCATTCTTGAAAGTGTCATAATGTAGAAGGGGAGAAATACTGTCAGGTGAAGAAGAGCACATTCAGATGTCTGGCTTGTGGCTACCTCAGGCTCTGTAAAGGAAATGCAGCTTGCTCAAATGCTTGCGAGGGGAGCGGATGTGCTGTTTTTATGATGTCCTCTCCTGCCTGTATTACACCATTGGCAGGAAGAACAGCTTTTTTCAGAGAGGTTTCTGGAAATAGAAAAAAGTTGAGCACTGATCTCTCAGAAACCATGAGCCTTGGCTTCCCAATCTCCCCATATCTGGTTAAAAACTGCTATTTTGGTTTTTTTAAATTGTGCGTGGAGATGTTTAAATCTCTTTAATATTATTGATATTATAAGTATTAATAGATACTCTGTGCAATGAATTTGGGAAAAATTTGGAGAAATTATATGTGTCTGTTTTTCTTTTTAGAACAGAGGAAGGAGCCTCAAGAAATCTTTTGCGCTAACCTGTAAAACTAACCTCAGTCAATAGTCAGATACTGACCTCTAGTGGCAAATAGGAGAATGAATTTTATTAGCCAAGGTTTTCTGGTGGCTAGATTGTGCCACTTCCTTCCTCTTAGCATCTCACACGTTCCTGAGTTATGCTGGGAAGTCAGGTGGTGAAATGAATACATATTTTTGCACAGGGGGCTCTTTGAATTACATTGTATTGGTAGCAGCTTGCCCAAAAGTAAGAGGCAAGCCCTGCCCACATACATAGAGTAGCTAGTAACGGTATGCCCTTCTTACTTTCTACCTACTCTAAGGTTAAACTCTTTAAGAGTTTAAAGAAAGCAAGCTTAAAGAAAGCAAGAAAAAAAATTTCTTTAAGACCAGTTCTCTCCAAAGTTGTGAATCTGGCTCAGGATAAGGCCAAGATATGTAGCAAGACATGTTATGTTGGCTCATATTTCAGGGTTACAAAATACCAAATGATATCATTTGAACTTGCAGCATGTTCCTGTCTTGAGTGTAGGAGAAGAATATAGGCTCAAGAGCAGACAGTTGTTTCTAAGCATCTTTGCCTTCTAAGATGCCATGAATAAATTTTGATTAGGCATACAAGTCCCCAGGGACGATTACATTTAGTATGAGCCAGCTTTTAAAAATATGTTTTCAGTTAAGCAGGTCTGTTGCAGTACACATTATAAACATTTTGATAAATGTGAGCATACTGCACACATTAATTTTTGCCTTTGGAAATCTATTAAATCACTGATAAAACTCAACTTCCAAAAGTGTTTACTTGGAAATGTTGACTCCAGAAACGTAATGGAGGGGAATATAGTAGATTATATTTTTTATTTACAAATGAATGTATTCTAATTTACTAGGTTAATTGTATTTTTTCCTAGTTAAACCTCTTCACTCAGTCTAACTCAAGAGTTTTTGAATCACACAGTTTTAACAGCATTCTCAACCAGCCAACACGTTATCAGGTAAGCATTCAGTAGACATATCTTTTTATCTGTATGTAATTCCGTGTGTGTGTGTGTGAGTGTGTGTGTGTGTAGTGACTAGAATAATAGTCTTCTGATATACTATGAAGATAAAACAGAACAAGGAGAAAATAGTATGTTAGTTGGAGGGTACTTTAGAAATCAGAGTCCCATGTCCTTCCATTATTTTTTGGTTGATGAAGAAGAGTTCCTTTGTGATATTAAAAGCAAAGTGTTGCCAAACCTTCCAAAGAATATCCTCAAATAACTTGAGCTGGAGAAGCAATGAGAGATATGGTATATTAGGAAAATAATGCTCTCACAGTATGGAAACCTGATACATTTCTCTAGGCAATCCATTTTTCCAATGGATTCTTAGATTATACTGGTTCATTAGTGCTACTTTAAAATATCTTCTGCATTTTGACATTAAATGTGATTTTTGAACACTATTTTACAACTCAGAAAAGGTTGCAGCTTTTTATTTTCCATCTGGTTGATCATTTTGACTATCAAATCTATAGATTTCTGATGTGTACAAGATCACAAGAATGAGGATCCAGGAATTTATAATGTATGGTGATGACACTTAATGGGTACAGTCCTCTTTGTATAATTGTCTTGGTAGCAGCAAATTCTGAAAATTCCTTGACACACTGATTGTCAAACTCTTACCTTTTAAATGGTTACATTATATTCCATTATATGGTTATATTATATTTAATATATCAGTCTTCTATTGAAAGAAATAGAGGGTATTGCCAATATGTAGCTATTATAAGGAAGACTGCAGTACGTAACCATGTATATATGACATTTGAAACATGCACAAATCTATAGAATTGTCTGGTTAAAGTGTATACACACTTTAATTTTTTAGCTGTTATAAAACTGATTTTGATGGAGCTTGTTCCAATTTATAGTCTTACAAAAAATATATGAAAGAGTCCACTTCCTCCTTAAGGTACTAATAGTGTGTTATGAAAGTTTTTTTTATCTTTACCAAATAAATGAGTGAATATGGTATCACAGTGTAGTCTTACTTTGCATTCTTTGTAATGAATGAACTCGACCATCTTTTTATGTGTAGTGTTCCATATGTTTAAGATCCTATATATTTACTTTGCTTGATGGGCTTTTTGTTATGAAGTCAGAGGAATTATTTTATGAATTGATTACTTTAAGAATTAAGCATTCTTTTTAAAAAAATCAGCCCTTTGCCTGTGATACAAGTTGAGAATTTTTTCTGTTGTATATCTTTTTAATATTTTTCCCCAACTTTCTGACTTTTGTATAGTCAACTCTACAAACTTTTTATGGCTTTAGGTTTTGTGACCCGTTTAGGAAGTTCTTCCCCAACATAAGAACTTAAGACCTTTTTTACACAATATTTTCTTTAGTACTTTTATGGTTCTACTTTTCATATGAAAATATGTGATCCATATAGATTATATTTTGATACAGTGTGTGAGGGAGGGACCCAAATTTATTATTTCTCCTGATGATTATATAGCTGCGTATGTTGAATAAATACCTTTTTATTGATTTGAAATGTCACCTTTATCACTTACTAAATTTCTTTATCTACTTAGATTTGTTTATAGGTTTTCCATATGTGGTAGAACCACATTATTTTAATAATTATAGTTTAAAACAAAAGTTAAACAAAATATACAGACACAGACACACATATACATGTCCTTGCTTCAAGACTCTTGTTTTACATAATATCCTGGCTATTCTTTCTTGTTTCTATTTCTGTTTGAACTTTAGAGTCAGCTTGTGTAGTTAGTAAAATATTCTGTTGTTTTTATTGTGATTGTATTAAGTAAAATTGACTTCTTTATAATGTCTGTCTTCCTTTCCAACAACATGATATACCTTTCCAACTGTTTAGATCTTCATTTGTGTACTCAGTGTCATTATAAAGTAGTCCTCAGATTGTTTATATTGATAGGATTAAGTTTGGTGCAAACCATACCAAATCACCAAATACTAGCCACTAAGTAGTTAAAGTATTCTTCTCACCTATTCAAGAAGTCAAGAGGTGGTCATTCCGGGACTGGTATGCTACCTACCAATGTTCAGGGACCGAGGCTTTTATAGCATATAATTCTGTCATTACTAGCTTTCAGTCTAACATGTTCTCGTTGTTCAAGAAACCTATTGGAACCCTAGCTATTATGATGCATTCCAAGATACATTTATTTATTTTTTTTAATATTTTTATTTATTTCTAGGAGAGAGAGAGAGAGAGAGAGAGAGACAGCGAGACAGCGTGAGCAGGGGAGGGTCAGAGAGAGAGGGAGTCACAGACAGGAACAGGCTCCAGGCTCTGAGCTGGCAGTCAGCACAGAGCCCGACACGGGGCTCGAACCCACGAACTGCGAGATCATGACCTAAGCGAAAGTCGGATGCTTAACCGACTAAGCCACCCAGGCGCCCCTCCAAGATACATTTAGAAGGTGATAGGGAAGAAAGATATGCCTCTCTTCTACAAGGAACTTCTGTAAAGTTGTACAACTTATCTGCAATGGAGGCTGGGAAATAATATCTTAATTAATAGAGGCCATTTGCCAAGGTAAAAAACCAGGGAAGAGAATCGGTAGTCTCTGCTGAGGTGGATTATATTATTTATCTTGGTGCTTATCTTTAGGTCTTTACACATACTTCTATGTTACTTGATTTAGAAGTTTCAAGTTTTATCTCTTAATTATTATTATTTATTTAGCTCTAAAATATGAGAAAATCAATGTACTTATTTTATCTTTCCTCATTTCCCCCTTTCTCCTAACATTTGTTAGCTAAATCATTAGAACTGTGAAGGAGGAAAAAAAAACCTTTCCTCTAACTCATTTGTTAGTTTTGTAAATTAAACTAACAAAAGACAGATTAATAGAAGGGGAAAAAAACACATGCAAAAGTGCATACACACAGGAGAACTCCGTGATGAGTAACTCAAGGGGGTAGTTAGAATTTGGAGTTTATATACCATCTTAACAAAGGGTAAATTTGTGGAGAAGCGACAAGACAAAGGAAAGGGCTTTGGGCTCTGAAGGGTAGTAAGTTGTGGGAAGGTAAATATACGAGAAAACCAATTGAAGATTAGTGTTGCTTTATTAAGGTTTGCCTGTGCAGACCCTGTGCCAGCTTCCTATCTCCAGTGATGAGGGTTGTTTTAATTCCTCTGGTTTGGGACAAGAGAGAGGGAAGACCTTCACAAAGGGAAATTTATGTCTTGCTTTTAGGCAGATTGGAAAAGGGGAATGAGCTCTTTCCGTGTTTTCTGCTTCTTAATGACTTCAGAGTAATCCTTATGCTAAAGTGCTGGTCAGGATTTTAACCACATTTGTTTTCATTTTAGTCCCACCGAGTCGGCATGTACCACTGATATTTTCGACATCGTTTTCCTTTGTGGACTGAAGTTTGTCTTCCGTTAGTTTCTTCAGAAAGAGTTCATGGGAACTATGTTCTCGGAGTTATTTCATATTCTAAACTATTTTCTATTTTCTATATATTTATATTTATATTCTTAGACATGACTTTATTTTCTTAATGTATTTGTAAGCATTGCTCCATTCCTCCTAGAATGAAATGCTGATGTGGAAAAATTCAAGGCCGGATTGTTTTTCTTACACTATTGACCTGAGATTTTGATTTGAATGCCCACATTTTCCTCATTCATTTTTTAAATCCAATAACGTGCTGTTGGTTATTCTAAAAGTGAATCTGCAGGTATTTTTCCTTGCACAAAGTACATCTCTTCAATCCATAAGTTCCAGTCTTCTTTTATTTCTGAATAATTTCCATATATCATATCTTGAGATATTTTTTCTGTTCCTTTATTTGGGTCTCTTCTTTAAAAATACCAGTTAGATGCCTGCTGAATCTTCTTTGCCTGACCTCCATAGCAACCATTTTTACTCTATTCCAGTTGAATTTTTTATCCATTTCTCCTTTGGCTCCTTTTTTCTCATACTGTATTGTTCTTTGTCTGTCTTCATATGTGCTACTTCAAGTTTACCTTTCATTCCTGTGATAATTTTCTTTTCTTCTTCCTCTTTTTGATATTTTCAGGCTTATATATAATTTCCTTTTTTGGCTCACTATATTTTCCTTGGCCTTCTGTGCTCTTATTTTAAAGGCATGATTGACTCATATTGGATATTCTTTCCTGCTTTGTCAAAGATTAACGGACTATGTAGTTGTGGGGTCCATTTCTGGGTTTTCTGTTCTGTTCTGTTGATCTATGTATCTGTTTTTGTGCCAGTACCATACTGTTTTGATGACTACAGGTTTATCATAGAGCTCAAAATCTGGAATCGTGATGCCTCCAGCTTTGCTTTGCTTTTCCAAGATTGCTTTAGCTTTTGGGATCTTTTTGTGGTTCCATACAAATTTTAGGATTGTTTGTTCTAGCTCTTTGAATAATGCTGGTGGTATTTTGATAGGAATTGCATAAGATGTGAGGAATACATTGGGTAGTGTAGACATTTTAACAATGTTCTTCCAATCCATGAGCTTAGAATGTGTTTCCATCTTTTTGTCATCTTCAATTTCTTTCCTAAGTATTCTATACTTTTAAGAGTACAGATCTTTTATCTCTTTGTTTAGATTTATTCCTAGATATCTTCTGGGTTTTGATGCAGTTGTAAATGGGACAGATTCCTTGATTTCTCTTTCTGCTGCTTCATTATTGGCGTACAGAAATGCAACAGATTTCTTACTTCGATTTTATACCTTGTGATGTTACTGAATTCACGTATCACTTCTAGAAATTTTTAATAAAGTCATTTGGGTTTTCTACATAGAATATCATGACATCTATGAAGAGTGAAAGTTTGCCTTTCTTACTCTCCAGTTTGGATGGTTTTGATTTCTTTTTTCTTTTTCTTTTTCTTTTTTTTTTTTTTGTCTGATTGCTGAGGCTAGGACTTCCAGTACTATGTTAAATAACAATGGTGAGAGTGTGCATTCCACTCTTGTTCCTGACCTTAGAGGAAAAGCTCTCAATTTTTCCTCAATGAGGATGATATTAGCTGTGGGTCTTTTGTTGGTGGCCTCTATGATGTTGAGGTATATTCCCTCTATCCCTACTTTATTGAGGGTTTTTATTAAAAATGGATGCTGTATTTTGTCACATGCTTTTTCTGCATCTATTAAGAAGATCGTGTGGTTCTTATCCTTTCTTTTATTAATATGCTGTATCATGTTGATTGATTTGTGATTACTGAACCACTCTTGTAGCCCAGAAATAAATCCCACTTGATTATGGTGAATAATTCTTTTAATGTACTATTGGACTTGATTTGCTAGTATCTTGATGAGAATTTTTGCATTCATATTCATCAGGAATATTGACCTGTAATACTCATTTTTAGTGGAGTCTTTGTCTGGCTTTATAATCAAGGTAATGCTGGCCTTGTAGAATGAGTTTTCCTTCCATTTCTATTTTTTGGAACAGTTTGAGAAGAATAGGTATTAACTCTTCTTTAAATGGTTGGTAGAATTCCCCTGGGAAGCCATCTTGCCTTGGTATTTTGTTTTGGGGGGAGATTTTTTTTTATACTGATTCAATTTCTTTACTAACTATGGATCTGTTCAAATTTTCTATTTCTTCCTGTTTCAGTTTTGGCAGTTTATACGTTTCTAGGAATTTATCCATTTTTTACAGATTTCTCAATTTATTGGTGTATAATTGTTCATAATATTCTTTTTTAATTGTTTGTATTTCTGTGGCATTGGTTGTGATCATTTCTCTTTCATTCGTGATTTTATTTATTTGGGTCCTTTCTCTTCATTTTGATAGGTCTGGCTAATGGTTTATCAGTGTTGTTAATTCTTTCAAAGAACCAGCTCCTAGTTTCATTGATATGTTTTACTGGGTTTTTGTTTGTTTGTTTGTTTGTTTCTATATCATTTATTTCTGCTCTCATCTTTATTATTTCCTTTCTTCTGCTGGCTTTAGGCTTTATTTGCCATTCCTTTTCTCGCTCCTTTAAGTGTAAGGTTTCATTGTGTATTTGAGACTTTTCTTGCTTCTTGATGTAGCCCTGTACTGCTATATACTTCCCTCTTATGACTACCTTTGCTGCATCCCAAAGGTTTGGATTGTTGTGTTTTCATTTTCATTTGCTTCCATGTATTTCTTTATTTTTTCTGTAATTTCCTAGTTAATCTATACATTCTTTAGTAGGATGTTCTTTAACCTCCAGATATCTGTGGTCTTCCCAAATTTTTTCTTGTGATTGACTTCAAGTTTCATAGTGTTGTGTCTAAAAATTACGCACGGTAGGATCTCAATCTTTTTGTACTTGTTGACGGCTGATTTGTGACCCAGTATGTGATCTCTTCTAGAGAATGTCCCATGTGCACTTGAAAGTGTATTCTGTGCTTTAGGATGAAACATTCTGAATATATCTGTTAAGTCCATCCAGGCCAGTGTGTCATTCAAAGCCATTGTTTCCTTGTTGATTTTCTACTTAGATGATATGTCCATTGATGTAAGTGGTGTGTTAAAGTCCCCTGCTATTGTTGTGTTGTTCTCAATGAGTTTCTGTATGTTTGTAATTAATTGATTTGTATATTTGGGTGTTTCCAAGTTGAGGACATAAATGTTTACAATTGTTAGATCTTCATGTTGGATAGACCCCTTTATTTAGATCTAGTACCCTTCATCTCTTCTTACAGTCTTTGGTGTAAAATCTAGTCTGTCTGAAATAAGTATGACTACTCCAGCTTTCTTTTGATTTCCATTAGTATGATAAATGTTTCTCTATCCCCTCACTTTCAACCTGCAAGTGTCTTTAGGTCTGAAATAAGTCTTTTGTAGACAGCATAAAGATGGGTCTTGTTTTTTGTGTTTTTTTTTCCTTAATCCATTCTAATACCCTGTATCTTTTGATTGGAGCAGTTAGTCCATTTACATTCACAATGATTATTAATAGATATAAATTTGGTGCCACTGTATTATCTGTAGAGTTGGTGTTTCTGGAGATTTTTGTGTTCTTTCTAGTCTTTTTTGCTTTTAGGCCTTTCTTTCCCACTCAAAGAGTCCCTCTTTAATATTTCTTGCAGGGCTGGGTTAGTGGTCACTAACTCCTTTAGTTTTTGTTTGTCTGGAACTCTTGATCTCTCCTTCTATTCTGAATGATAGCCATGCTGAATAAACTATTCTTGCCTGCATATTTTCCCCATCCAGTACATTGAATATATCATGCCACTCTTTTCTGGCCTACCAAGGTTTTGTAGAGAGATCTTCTGCTAACCTTATTTGTCAACCCTTCTAGGCTAGGGATTTCTTTTCCCTTGCAGCTTTCGGGATTCTTATCCTGAAATTTTGCAAATTATACTATGATATGTATTGGTATTGACTGCTTTTGTTGATGTTGATGGGAGTTCTCTGTGCCTCCTGGATTTGGATGTCTGTTTCCTTCTCCAGATTAGGAAAGTTTTCAGGTATAATTTGCACAAATAAAACTTCTACCCCTTTTTGGGGTGCCTGGGTGGCTTAGTCGGTTAAGGGTCCGACTTTCACTTAGGTCATGATCTCGCGGTTCGTGGGTTCGAGCCCCGCATCAGGCTCTGTGCTGACTGCCAGCTCGGAGCCTGGAGCCTGTTTCAGAGTCTGTGTCTCCCTCTCTCTCTGACCCTCCCTTGCTCACGCTGTCTCTTTCTCCCTCTCTCTCCTAGAAATAAATAAAAATATTTTAAAAAAAAACTTCTACCCCTTTTTCCCCTCTCTTTTTTGGGATTCCTATGATATGGATGTTATTAAACTTTACGGCATTGATGAGTTCCCTAAGTCTACATTTGTAATCTAATATTTTTCTTTCCTTCTTATCAGGATTATTTTCTATAATTTTATCTTCTGTATAACCTATTTGTTCCTCTGATTCTTCCATCCTTGTGGTCATTACGCCAGTCAGTTTTGCATCTCGGTTATAGCATTTTTTATTTCAGCCTGATTAGTTTTTAGGTCTTTGATTTCTGTGGTAAGGAACTGCCTGGTGTCTTCTATGCTTTTCTCAAGCCGAGCTAGTTTCTTTATGATTGTTGTTTTAAATTTTGGTTCAGGCATAGATCCCTGGCTGTGACCTCTTCTTGTTCTTTCTTTCAGAATGAACTCCACTGTCTTGGCATTTTGTCTAGGTCTCTGAATTCTGTGTGTTAGGAAAACTTGTTATGTTTCCTGCTCCTGAGAGTAATGGCTATATTAAGAAGAGGTCATATACTGTCCATAGCCTGGAGCTTCAGGAAGCATTTCTGGTGTATTCTGTGTGTACCCTGCTGTTGTGTTTTGGAGCCTCTTTCCCTCAGGTCAGTCCTCTGTAGAGTTTCTCCTTGCCCATAGTGGGGACTTGTTTGGACTTTGTCCACTATGTGGTGAGTTTTAACTAGGTGTGTTTTGGTCTTCTTGTTAAAAGAGGCTAGATCCTCTTTGCCTTAGAGCTGAAATTTACAGCACTCTATGGCCAGTAGACTTGGTGCATGCAGGAGATTTGTGCTGGTCTTCTGGAGGAGGAGGGCTCCCTGCTGCTCTAGTAAAAAAGAACCTGCAGAGTACAGGAGGGAGGGAATTGGTATAAGCAGCTTAAACATCCACTGTGGGTGCTGTGCTGCTCACTGAAGCCTGTCTGTGCTGTTGAGCGGGAGAGAAAAATGGCACATACCCACTCTCGATACCACAGAGGAGAGTGTGCTTGCCACTCCTTAGGAATCCCTTAGAGGAGAGTGAACAATCTCCTGTTGTGTGTACCAGGCATCCTTCAGATCCCTGCCGTCACCCTGTTTGTTTCTGAGTCATCTGCCCACCCCATGGTGCAGTGCTCCTGTGTTTTATTTCAACTGGCTGTGTTTCAAAACTCCAAAGTTTAGGGACCAAACGCCACACAGACCTGTGCTGATCCTCTAGAGAAGGGTCTTGTCATGCGGGGGCCGGTGACAGTTTGTCCCTGAAGGGCTATTGAATGAATGCACAGGGGCTTAGAGTTTATGGTAAAGTGCAGAAAAAGCTGATATCCATGTTCGCTGCCCTCAGCAGGAGTCTCTGCTTGATGCTAACGAATGGGGCAGCTCAAAGGTGCCTGCCAGCTATTCTGTCCTCAGAGAGGCAGTGCCATCTCTCCCAAATGCATTCCAGGAAGGGGAACTGTCTCTCCCAGTGTGACGCAGGGGATCCTCAGACCATGAGGTCCACTCCTGGGCCTCTCCCCTCCTTCATAGGAGCCCCTCTGTGCCCACCAGGCTCCACCCAGCTATGGTGTGGATTTCTGAAACTTCAGAATTTAAGCTTCATTGTAAAAAGTTGTGATAATCAGACCTTCTCATTTTCCCTGTCAGTGGTTTTGGGGAAGTATTTTTTCCTGTGCAGTGCCCTGTATCCTGGTTTTTCTCCCTTTCTCTCCTCTCTCCCTGATCCAGGCTCCCTCCCCTCCACAGCACCAGCAATTCTTTTCTTCGCCAACCACGTCTCTGCACCTCCTACCTTGCACAATATGGCCTCTTTTCTCCTCTGGGTTGTGAGTTTGTTTTCTCAGTCCTCAGATGATTTCCTAGATGTTCAGAATAATTTGATATATATTATCTAGCTGGGTTCAAGGGATGAGGCTCCCATAGGGTTCTCCTACTGCTGTGCCATCTTAACTCCCAATGTATTACTCAGTTTTAAATGAAGTAAGTTCTTAACTGACTGAGCCACCCAGGCGCCCTTTAAATAAAGCAAGTTACTGAATCAGCAGCTTCAGGAGTTTGGAGTGGTGTTGGAGAATTCCAGATCCACCTTCCCAGCTAATAGAATTTTTCTTTGGGCGCAGGATTGTATTTTTTAGTTCATTTTTTATGTTTCCCTAACAGAAAATAGCAATACAGGACAAGTCAGTCACAAGGCAGACTCTCTCTCTCTCTCCACCTCACTGAATACTCCTAGCAAATATGGATTTCCTTTATAATTTCTCCTTCATTCTTCTAAGCTTCTCTAGATTTTGTATAAAAAGATCAAGGAAAGTTCTCAGCCATGAATGTCTGCCCTTCACATTTCCTCACATCCTCATTTGATCTTTTCATATAACCTTTCTAAAAAAGGGTATGGATGCCTCTAAGTTTCATCAAAGGAGTTTGTGTTTCTGTTTCTTATTCTCCTTGTTGCTTTTGAATGATTTAGAAGAAGTGAGGGGAATTCCCAACTTTATTGTCAAATTCAATCTTCTTGTGTCTGAAAACTGATATGCTTCTGTATGAGGTGATGTTTGCTACACTGCCTAGAGACTCCAGAATGCTGTACATTTCATATTTTATAAGGAGAAGAATTCTTTATGCCTGTAGTATATTATACAATATTCGTGCTCCAAAATTGATAGTCAAAAAATAAACTCTGAGAAAAAAGTTTAAACCAGCTATCAAACTTCTCAGGCCAATCAAACTTCATACTAATGCCTTGATTCTATTTAGATAAAATCTCTTTACTATGAACTCCATGAGTGATAACAATTGGTTTAGTTTAATGGATTCTTATTTCATGCAGTGTGATTTTAACATATGGCTTACTTAAAGAAATCTCAGATCCTAACCTGGTAAATAGAGTTTATTTTCCTCAAAATGGTGACCTTTTGGGATACACTAATTCTAATGGTGCTACCATAACTCAGAACATTTTTGGAATATTAATAAAGAATTACTTTTGGAATTAGTTTATCAGACACAAAATTGCTTTATTCTCATTGTTAAACTCAGATAATTGTTCACCTTATTAACAAGACTCAGTGCCATATGACTACTTTTTTTCAAAAATAGTCACATCCATCTTCAAAAAAACACATGGCTGTCACCAGTTGCACCTTATGTGTTTTATATCCAAATGAGTGTTTCCTCTCCAAGACAATTACTTCAAAAGCAGAGAGGCTCAAATGTGCCTCAAAGTATAACAGAGGAAGAATTTCAGAAATACTTTGATCAATGGCAGTGTTATTTATATTAACAGTAATTATTAATAGTATGCTGAGGTCATTGTTATGTATGTAAAGATTTTTTTTTAAAGAACTAGGGATGATTTTTTCTGGAGAACATAAAGACTTGGAGGTATAGCTGTGATTGAATTCTGCTCATGAAAAGTTCAAGCATAGATATGCTAAGGTGACTTTAAGAAATGGGAATATTTTCCTAAGACTCCACAGAAGCAAAGTTGTAGGTTCTTGGGTCCTATTCTCTCTGGTGTCTCTTGTAGCAGACACCTGTAGCAGCTCTGCTTTAACTACCTTCTTCAGCTTGGGAACTCCTTTGGCCAAGACAGTGTTATACTGTCTTTGGCCCACATAGTGGTCCCTAGTCCAATCCATGAAGGCTACCATAGGTGGCTTGGTTTTACTGGAAGTGCATGGCATTTTTCTTTAAAGGAGGTAATATGAAGTATTCACATTGAACTTCATTCATAATGAGCTTGATGGCACATTCAAGACTTCCACTATTATGCATGGTCCTTGGTTATAAGGATACAAAAATACAGTCCTTGCCTTCAAGGATATCTCCCTTGGAGTGAAATTTCAGGATTGAGGTAAGAAGGAAAGAAAAAGTAGATTAACATTCACACAACCTTGTGAAATGTGGTATAGATGAAATGTAAATAAAATGGTATGAGAACCTTGCGAAACACAGAGGAGGGGAATATTTAAAAACCCATCACATAGAAGAAGAAGCAATTTCATTCTGTATTTCTCTGAAGAACAGAATTTTGACCAGTGGTTAGAAGGTATAATGAAGCATATTTGATGCAATACAACAGAATTGTTTTGTAACTGCTACAGTTGTCTAAAAATAGATTAAACCAGCTGTCTGGAAAGAATAACAGGCTCTGAATCACAGATGTTTATTCAGAGGCTGTGCAATGGTGATGGATCAGGATGTCTCACAATGAATGGTATGAAAATATGAAAAACACATGACTTCCAAGGTCCCTTCCCTCTCTAAAATTCTAGTTTCTGCTTCTGAGTTCTTTATAAATGTTTGTTCGTATTAGTCTTACCTTATAGGCATACTTTATAATATTCGTATTATGGAATAGTCATGGACAGTCAAATTTGGCTTCTCTGTAGGATTAAATGAGAAAATGAATGTAAAAGTATCTGAAAGAGTTCTTCACAAGTGTCAGTTGAATTTGAATCAGTGAAAAATAAGCTAGTGAAAAGAAGAGGTTTGATGCCTTTTGGGAATGAGGGACATACCCATATACCCAACTACCCACATTTCATCCCTTCTCCCAGTCTTAACAGAGATTTGAAAAATGAACTCAGATTTGTCTGCAAGAGATGATTTTTAAGGTAACTACCATCTAGGCTTTTCACACCCTGGATAGAGGAAATCCATGGTCTACTCTACCAAAGTCACAATGTCGACTTTAAGGAGTGATTCACAGGATCATACCAAGACATTGAGATAATTCCTAGAGGTTTTGAACTGTGGACTTCTATTCCACTAGTTAGTAACTAGACCAAGAGGGAAAAATAATGAGTTTGTTAATGGTCAATTTTGTTTTGGGTACTGGCTTTGATTAAGGTATCAGTTGAAAATTTAAAGGTAATATTTACAGTGGTAATTTTACTTGTCACACATGAGTTTTATAATCCTTGCCTATAGTATTATTAGACATTATTTAGATTGGTTAATCAATATTTGCCTTACAAAAATATGCATGATAATGAGACCATAATAGTTACATTAATTGAGTACCTACTATGTAATTTACCTATATTATCTCTTTTCCCATGTAGATTCTACCATTTCCATTATACAGATTCAGTTGCCAAGGTTCCACAGCTTGTAAATAATGTAGTAACAACTAAAATCCAGGCAATTTGTCCTTGCAGCCCACTTTTTTAACTGCTACCCAATACTGCTTTGGGCTCTCCAGACTACCAGAATGGAAATGGCTAAACTTTGCCCATTGCCTAGGCTACACATCATTTTGGAATTCACATGAATTATCTTTCCAATATGAACTAAAGGATGAACTATTACCAGGTAGTGTCATCTGTGGGGAAACAGATTTCAATCCAATATCAGTTCTGTAATATTCCTCATACGGATTCTTTGTTGCTGTGTTTTGCAAACAAGTTCTGTCACTTTTTGGTTTGTCTTTGAACTTTGTATAATGGGTTCATTAAGGAGTCTTAGCTTGTTCATTAAGGAGTCTTAGCCCAAAATAGCTTCACATAATGGGTTCATTAAGGAGTCTCAACTCATATAAAATGACTTTGTTTTCAATAATATTCCACTAACTGTCCTATTTTGAACTCCTCTTTTCCATTGAATGGAGAATGCCTTTACAACGTCTGGTCAAGATTCCAGGACTTTCCATCGTTTCTTGGCCTTTTGGCTAAGATCAAGTGAAGATTCCAGGACTTTCCAGTGACTTGGTTATTAGAAAGTCTCATTTTTGTAATTAAAGAGACAATTAAGTTTATTTTGAAGTATAAATTTCCAAATCAGAGCTAAAGCTCTTCTTCTCCTTATTTTTTTAACATAAGCTACACCTTTCTGTATCTCTAGTGGAGAAAGACTGTGGTCTGCTTTGTACATACCTCCCCCTGCTAACTCATCAAGGTGCTAATCCTCTCCTATGTAGAATGGGAAGAAGAAGCCAGAGGGCAAGCATCTTTTCATTTGAGCTTACTGTGGTGCAGCTTCTTCCTTGTTCGTCACCACAGCTCTAATGTTGACCAAGTTTTAACATCCTGACTGTGGTAGGCACCCATGTGCTGCGTCTCTCTAAATGGGTTCAGGACATGTTTAGAGGGTTTGAAAAGGCCACATAAGCTACCTTTCTTTTGCACAGCTCCTGAAGCAGAGATCTGGCTCTGATTTAAGGTTCACATCTAATTTTCACCCTTTCCATAAGGACAGCACATCATACCAGCCCCATTTATTGAATAGACCATCCTTTCCCACTGAGGTGTATTATTGCCTTCCACCCAATACAGTGGAAATCTATCCTTTTGCCAAATAATGAGAATACAGGTTGAGCCAATGACTGTTCCTCTCTTATCTCAGTCCTCTTTTTTTTCCCCTGACTTAATTGCCAGGAGCAGGTCAGCAAGTTTGCCAAAATAGACATTTAATTGGAAGCAAGATACCAGGTCTTTTGTTTAGGCAACTCTAAACTTTATGAGTGATTGCCTTGGCTTTTCCCCCTCCCTTAGCTTCTGGGGAGTGGTGGTGTACCACCTCCCTTCCACCCAGGAAAGAGAGAGAATAACCTCTTCAAAAGCCCATGATCCCTCCCATGTCTCAGTCCTTTTACTTATGTGGGATTAGAAGGAAGTTGATGGTAAGTACCGGTCTAGCTATTCTAAGTAAGCCTTGAAGGGAGGTGGATGGTCCCAAATGCTAGTGACAGCTTGGTCTTAGACCATGGAGTACTTAGTATCCTTTCTTATCAGTTTTGGATTTATCAACAATTCCGGGACAACCAGAAAAGTAACATTTGACGTAAGGTTACATTTCATTGGTATTCTTTCTTGTATAAAAGTTTTTTAAATGTCTTAATATAGGGGCGCCTGGGTGGCTTAGTCGGTTAAGCGTCCGACTTTCGCTTAGGTCATGATCTCACGGTTCGTGGGTTCGAGCCCCGCGTGGGGCTCTGTGCTGACTGCCAGCCCAGAGCCTGGAGCCTGTTTCAGAGTCTGTGACTCCCTCTCTCTCTGACCATCCCTGCTCACACTGTCTCTCTCCNGCTCTGTGCTGACTGCCAGCCCAGAGCCTGGAGCCTGTTTCAGAGTCTGTGACTCCCTCTCTCTCTGACCCTCCCTGCTCACACTGTCTCTCTCCTAGAAATAAATAAAAACATTAAAAAAAATTTAAAAAAAAAAATAAATAAATGTCTTAATATAGTCAGATTTATTACTCTTTTCCTTATAGCTTATCCTTTCCTTTAGCTTTTTTCTTTTTTCTTTTAAGTTTATTTTTTTCAAGAGAGAGAGCACAGAGGGGAATAGCAAAGAGAGAGGGAGAGAGAGAATCCCAAGTAGGCACCGTGCTGTCAGTGCAGAGCCCCATGTGGGACTTGAACCCACCAACCGTGAGATCATGACCTGAGCTGAAATCAAGAGTCAGATGCTCAACCAACTGAGACACCCAAGTGCCCTTCCTTTAGCTTTTTCATTTCCCTATTCTTTTCAAAACTTTGCTTTTCACATTTAGATCTTTTGTCTCTTTGGCTCTTTAAAATTTTGTTTTGTGTATGGTTTAAAGTGTAGAGATCTAATTTTAATTTACCCATAAGGATAGTTCTTATCTCAATACTATTTGTTGAATAATCTTTTCTTTCCCACTGACTTGTATTACCACCTTTCAAGCTGCTTTTAACTGAAACATGTTTCTTTGTATTGTCTTTATAAGAATCAACTTTGCTGTCCCGTAAACTTAATTAGATCCCTGATATGTTCACCCATCATAGTGAATTGTTCCAATGAAACTTTAGTAGAGTAGGAGTTATGCTCACTATTGCATCCCTAGCATTTAGTATAGTACCTGGCACAGAATTGGCTCTCAATAAATATTTGGTGAAGGAATGAGCAAGTCTAGGCCAAGATCCACCGGGCTGTGAGTCTGCCCTGAAGTCTACATTCCACAGATTACAATAGGTTTCATATTTTACTGTGATTGGGAAAATGGGTTTTTCCTTTTCAATAGCATAGGTTCCTTCTTGATCTGATTATTCTTTGAGACAAACACTGGGGATATTCCTAGATCTATCCCTTTTCTTGAGCTTGATGTCTAATGGGTCACTTAGGTTTATAATTTCCACTTCCTAAAAATTAAGATAGATTTTCTATTCCTACTGTATCTTCATTTTAGTTCAGGCCTTTCCCTGCCTCCTTTATTTTTTAATGTGATATTTGATATAGGCACAAGAATGTCCATAACACATAATAAGTTAAAATTACATGTACACCTATGGAAACTACTACCTGCCTATGAATGAGAACATTATCCATTATTGCTTCTACCTAGTTGCTTCTCCCTGGCCTGCCTCTTGCCTCCACCTAAGAGGTAATCACTGACTTGAAGTTTGGGTTTCTCAGCCTCTTGCTTTCATTTTCTTTTCAAATATAGACCTGCTATATATGTAAATATTCCTATCAACCATTATATAGATATACTTGTTGTTGAGCTTTATAAGAAGTTTCATACTTGGTGAATTCTACAAATTGAATTTTTCATTCAACATTTATGCTTCTAAGATTCATCCATACTGCTGTGTGTGGCTGTGGCTCACTAATTTCATTATTTAATTTCATTAGTGAACACAATGACATTACATTGTGTAACATACCACCATTTGTCTGTTCTCCTGTTGATATTTGTTTAGACTGTTTCCAGATTTTTATTTGCTATTTTGGACAAGATTGCTATAAACATTGTTGTTTATGTCTCTTGGTCCACATGTGTAAAGTTTTTCCAGGCTCTGTATCAAAGAGTGGACTTTCTGGGTGAAAGAGTATGCAAGTATTCAACTTTAAACGATAATGCCAAATTGTTTTTCAAAATCGTCTATTTATACCTGTGCCAGTAAAGTGTAAAAGTCCCCATTCATGCATATTCTGTCCAACATTTGGCATTATGAGATTTATTAATCTTTGCCCTGTGTAGATATGTAATTGTGTCTCCTTTTAATTGTAATTTGGATTTCCCCAAGAAAAGAATTTGAGATTGTTTTATATGCCTACTGACCATTCACATTTCCATTTCTGTGCAATGTCTGTTTGTATTTGCTCTTTTTTCTATTGTGTTATTTGAATTTTTCTTAATTAAAGTTCTTCACATATTTTAGATCCAAATTAAATGCTTTATCAGTTATAAGTATTGCCAATATTTTCTTCCAATTTGTGACTTGCTTTTTTACTTTTTTATAGTATCTTTTTAAACAGAACTTTTAATGAAGTTTTAATTTTAATAAAATTGAATTTATCACTCTCTTCTATTATACTTGGAATTTTTAAATTTTGTTTAAAAAACACCCAGCTCTACACTGAATTTATAAATATATTTTCCTATGCTTTCTTTCAAAGGGTTTAAAAGCTTGTATTTCACATTTAAGATGTATGTGGAATTAATTTTTCTGTGCATGGTATGAAGCAGGGCTCCAGTTTCATTTTTTCATTATGGGTAAACAATTATCCTGTAAGAGAATTTAGTTAGATTGAAATATATTCACAATATATATTGCTATGAGAGGAAACTATACAATATAACAGAATATATGGTATTTAGAAAATATAAAATATACATATAGTAATTAGTATGTATGCACAATTTAAAGAGACAGACACCAAAATAACAACAGTGATTATCTTTGGATTGTGGAACAATTGATATTTTTTGTTTATTTCTTTTGTTCTTTTCTGTATTTTCCAATTTTTCTCCATTGAACACATATTTGACAGTGAGAAAATAAGGCAGTGCCTATAGGTGATAATATTGTGTCACACTTCTGAAAGAGAATCAGTTGAAAGAGAAACCATTAATTGAAATCCTCCAACTTAACTTTTTTTTTTAATAGTTTCTTCCATTCCTAGAGGTGTGGGAGAATGTTTGCGGATTATGCAGTAAGTCTCAAGAGAAGGTAAAAAATCATTAAGTTGTGAAATCTGGGTGAATCTATATAAAATCTCTCTCTCCTAAGCTGTGTTTGCTTTACAGGTATGTGTGACTCTTTGGAGAATAGGATCCAGGTGGCTTATATATATCATCGGTGATATAATCATTTCTTTTTGATCAACAGCAGATAATGAAAAGACTTATAAAGCGATATGTTCTGAAAGCACAAGTGGACAAAGAAAATGATGAAGTTAATGAAGGTAAGCATCTCCAACTTGAGAAACATTTGCAACTAACTTAATGAACTTGGGAAACTTGATATTGAAGGATAATCAAGTATAATTGGACTTTAAAAATCCAATCTCAGGTAACAGTTCCAAGATTGACAGAAGAATCTTATGTTAATTTCTAAAACTATCTTTTTAAAGAAATCGTTATTAAAAATGTCAGTCAGAGACCATTTATCTCTTCTCAGAATGCCCTGATTCTTAGAATATAAAATCTACCATCTTTCCGGAAGCTTTTAAATCCCTATTACATAAGGTAGTCAGTAGTTTTGGTTCTGTTTTCAGTGAACTCAAGTGAGTGTTAGCCTTTTTCCAATATGAACATTTTCCAATAAAATAATTCGCTGATTGGCTCAAATAGAATCCACTTCAGGAAAATCTTTGTTGTACACAAAGAAATCTCTCTCTCATCTGGTATTTCTCTTCTGCCTTTCACTTTTCTTATAGGCTCCTTCTTTAAAGGTGCCAATTTTTCCAGCTAGGCAGGGCTTCTGTCTGGACTATAAAAAAGTTTCACCAAAAGCTAGGTGGGCCAAAGAACAGGCCCAGAGTTGGAAAGAAATCAACCTTGGAGAAATAAGCTGCCTTAAAAATGGAAAACTGTAGCTTACAACACCAGTGAGATGCCGCCAGATGATCTCTATCTGTGCTGATAAGAGAAGAAAGGGCTAAACTAAATAAAACTGATGGTGGGCTTTGAAGCCATGACCCGGTGAGCGCAAGGAATCCCTTGAAAATCTGACTCATTCCAATGATATGTGTATATAGTAAAGAAGTCTATGAATGCATGATTGAGGACCAGCCAAAATCCAATTGCCCTAGAAACTGTCTCAGGGAGATAGGATTGGAAAGGTGTTATAGTCTAGAAAGCAGAAACCTGATCATTTGTACTATAACCTCCCTGGGAGGAGGGGGTACAAAAACAAAGTGATCTGGGGAACTGGATGGCTGAAATCACCAAAATCAAAGACCATCTTCCAAGTCCTTGCACCAAAGAGGAAAACGAGTTAATGAGAATTTGGAGTTTTGAACAAAGTTCTAATTAAACTATCATACAGTTTAACAGCTTCATTAATAAATGGAGGGACTGAAGTCTGAAGAGATTGAGTAATTTGTGTTTGCTGTATTGGCAGACTACATGTAACACATAGCATATAGTTTTCTGGGGAACCTGAGTGGCTCAGCTGGTTAAGCTTCCAACCCTTGGTGTTGGCTTTGGTCATGATCCCATGGTTTTGAGACTGAGCCCTGCCTTGGGCTCAGTGCTGAGCATAGAGCCTTCTTAAGATTCTCTCATCCTCTTCTTCTTTCCCTCCCTTGCTCTCATTCTCTCTCTCTCTCTCTCAAAAAAAAAAAAAAGTATAGTCTCCCCATAACTCAAAAACAAGGAAGGAGGATATGGTAGTAGGCACATGAAAGGGGATCCAATTGGTTTATAGTCCAAAGCTGATACTGCATGGAATGAAAATCTATTTCTTTCACCAAGGACTGGCCTGTGATTTCAAATTAGATCATATTGCCAAATGGAAAAGGAGGAAGCACTTTGTTTGTTTGGTCTAAGCACAAGGAATCTGAAAATGTGTTATGGGTATTTTTGAGAAATAGAATTCCTTAAGATAAAAATGTCTGACTTTCATATATAAAAGAACATAGAAATTATACTTTAAAGCATGATAAAGGTAGCAGGGAATATCATGAAAGGTATGTTTTACATGTGATTCTATTATGGGGCACCTGGGTGGCTCAGTTGGGTAAATGTCCAACTTCAGCTCAGGTCATGATCTCATAGTTGGTGAGCCCAACAGCTTGGAGCCTGGAGCCTGCTTCAGATTCTGTGTCTCCCTCTCTCTCTGCCCCTCCCCTACTCTCTCTCTGTCTGTCTCTCCTTCAAAAATAAACATTTTTAAAAAAATAAAGCATGATAAAGGTAGCAAGAATATCATGAAAGGTGTGTTTTACATGTGATTCTATTATAGAAAGCTGTTAAAATACCAATGATTTGAAGAATCATTTCTTGTACATTCAAGATACATTTCTGCCCCAAGGTTCACCTTTCAGCATCATGATAGCATTATCTACATGACAATCATTTGCAAGAGAATCCACTTTTTAATTGTAGTCTACGTATGATCAAAATACTGCCAAGCTGGATTATGGGAATAGTTGTTTTAATGGCCAAAAGTCTCCTATGGAGACTCTTATGTATGTACGTATTGCCAGCGGTTTCGCATCTAAACTTAATTTCACCATTGCTTGTTACCTTCCTTATACATTGGTTCTGTGTGTCTTACAAACCATTCCTTGGCTCCAAGTTCATTACCATTGCCTTCCTTAATAATCGTCCCTACTTTATTTTCTTCCCTTCTCTTACTTCAAACTTGATGTAAAACTTACTTGTTCCATACGAGTATTTGCGTGTTAAATAGAATGACTCAGCTTTAATAGCGTTTCATTTTGCTAGTGTTCTCTTCCATCCTCGCAAAGGGAAATGATCCACGTAGGTTTCAACCCTTATGTCTGAGGGAACCAAAGGTATCCCCTGTAGACAGGATGGAGATACCCTGGTTGCAAATCAGTTAACAGAAAAATTACCCTGTGTTGAGAGGTGATTGAGCCTCAGAACAACACATTAGCTGAGTTTTACTACTGAAAACATAGCTGGACTATTTTTATTGCTTTTGTCAAAGGTCACTGTATTTTTAAAGATTAATATTTCTTCAATGTCTTGAAGGAAAAAAATTGAAGAAACTACCTTGGATTTTATGAAGCAAATATGTTCATATTGTATAAATTTCAATCTTTGTTCTTTTCTAAATCCAAAGAGCAAATTACCCATGATATGTTTCTTTTTAATACAAATACTATAGGTGAATTAAAAGAAATCAAACAAGATATCTCCAGTCTTCGTTATGAACTTTTGGAGGACAAGAGCCAAGCAACTGAGGAGTTAGCTGTTCTGATTCATAAACTCAGTGAGAAACTGAATCCTAGCATGCTGAGATGTGAATGATTCAGTAACCTGGAATAATGGCTTTGACTATAGCACAAATGTGGGCAATAATATTTCTAAGTATGAAATACTTGAAAAACTATGGTGTAAATTTTTAGTTTTAACTGCCTTTATCATGTGAATCCTTCAAAGTTAGGTCTTAATGATTTTACTGTTTTATCACATGAAAATGGTCTTCATTTTGATTGTCTGCCTTGACATTATAAACAATGACATGCCATTGTACTTAAAGGCCCAGTATTATTACATTACTGACATTTTGGTCCACTTTAGAATAAACTCTATGTCTTTGCACTACCTGTTTGCCTCCAAGAGACTGTACACTCCTTGGGGACAGGGACCATGTCGTCTTTGTGTCTCCAGCATCTAGTACAGTGCCTGGTACATAGTAGGTGCTCAATAAATGTTGAAACCAACTGAACTGCCAACAAAATACAAATAAAAATAAAAAGGTCATCACTATGTAGCATCCCTTCCCTTGTCCAAATGCTGAAGACATTTTTGTTTTTAAATAGAAACATGAAATTTTATGACTGTCTATGACTTGGTAAGATTTTCTTAGAATTTTTGGCATCACTTATATCCTAGAACCTTTGAGAATTTAATGATGATTTAAGGAATGAGTGAATGAAGAATTTAACAATGAAATGGGTTAATAGAAAATATAATTACATATTTAAGTTTCATAGAATTGTTCAAAACAACACATTAAAGATTTTTCTAAAGTATATACTTTTTGCTATCTGTCTTAAATTTTCATTTGTTGTTTTTCAATAATGTGAATTTATTTAGTGGGATGGTAAGTTTTTTTTTTTTTAAGTTAGAGGCTATGCAGGGTTGCTATTTTGTTATAAGCTTCTAATTTCTGCCTCTGATACTTTAATGCTAAATAAGACATCAACAACTGACTTCTATCTTGCCCATTAGCTTCATTCTGAGTTTTAGAGGGTATGTCTATGAGAAGAGCCAGGGAAGAGCAATGGCTGTCTACCTGGAAACACATGTCCAAGCCTCACCAGGTATGTTTCATTTCCCTTCAAGACATCTCTTGGCATCATTGCTTACAATGATTGACATCCTTTTTCTTATCAAAGCATTTCAATTACACTTTCTACACAAAATAGGTGGTGATGGATCTATATTTGATTCATTTTATAACTGAGTTGAATACTGGTAATATCCATAGCACCTCATGCATCCCATTAATAAGAAAGGAGATACAGACCAGTAATTTCCCTCATCTCTTTGTAGACCATAAAATACTCAAAGTATTTTATTTTGACCAGCTAGGTTTTAATATCTCATAGGGTTATTCCTATCATCTGGATTCTCTTCACTCTGTTTTTATGAAGTCTTACAGGATTATGAATTATTGTAGCTTAAGGGTAGTTTCATAGGTTCTAAAACACAATTGAATATATTATACATTAAAAATCATTAATATCACACATTTTTTGTTTTCTAGACATGAACAAAAATGATTATTAAATGGTAGTACCTAAAGCTCTTTAAAGATTACTTCTTAATTTCTACTTTTGGGGAGTTGAAACAGTTAATGTAAAAAAAGAACTTTACACATTTTTGCTACCATTTTATAATATTTCACTAACTTTTGTGCTTTGCAAATAGTATTTTGTCTTAAACATTTTTCAAACTTTATGTATTTTATGTTATATGTCAGAACTAAATAAAATATTGATTTTTTCATTGTTTATGTTACTATAGTTTATATTAAAACAGTAAAGATAATGAAATTTCCATAATACACAATACTTACGTCTTCTAGTATTGTCTAGGATTCCAAGAGTAAAAGATTTTGCCTGTACCTATGGAAGAGCATATTTAGTAATCTTCCTAATTGAGATTGAAAAAATGTTGAATGGAAAAGTGTTGGATTTAACTGAGGACATTCTGCCTAGGATCCTTAGAGTCTTGAATGAAAATAAAGCTCATAGCATCTATACCCTGTGAGAAAATACATCTTTGTTGTTGTTGTTGTTGTTGTTGTCTATGCCTTCCACAACTGCAGAACTCTAAATGTAGGTGTTTTTTCTTTTATTTACTATGCTTATATAAAAATGGTACGTTTCTGTTATTTCATTGTTTTCCTTCTTCGTAGTTTCTAGGTGGTAGCCAAGAAGGAAGATGTGATGCTAAGGTGTGGTGGATACTATTGATGTCCTGCCCAGATCCTCTTCTGGGCCAGAGCAGGCATCTCCCAGATTCTGTGAGTGTTGGCTTCATAGCAGTTCCCAATTATCCACTTCCCCAGGGAATTGCCCTCAACTAGTTGAAAGGAAGTCCTGGATGTTATGCCTCCCCTTCCCTATACTGATGACTAACTGGGGCGGAAACAAAAAGCTTGGGCCCTTGTTTCAAGGTAGGGCCACCTTTTTGGTGTAGTTCATGCTCCAGAGCCACAGAAAGGATTAGGCTCAGCCAGACTCCAGTTGAGACCAAATCTGTGTTTAGCTTTTTCCCCTGTGTTATCCTGTCTCCTTTCCTTTTCTGCTGAGAACATTCCTTCAATAAATCATATCCAAATCTTGTTAGGCTTTTCCCCAGTGAACTCATTCTAAGACATAGGTATTACTGTGGTAATATAGAGGCAAGGTAAGGATTATTCTAGGTGATTGTCACCAAAATTAAAACTTCTTTGAGGTTAATGATAGCTCTAAGCCAGCGAGACCTTGCCCCACTTACTGTTTTAACAGACACATTGGGCTTAGAAGCAATGCTCAAAGTTGGTGGGGCAACTTGGAGAAGGGAACATTTTAACAGGACCAAAAAACAATTTGTTTAGCGAAAGACATTTAGGTGATTATGATTAATTAGAATATTATACAAGTCCTATATCTTTTTTTAACTTTTTTGCTGTTCTTAGTTTTTTCCTCAGTTACAGATAAAGGAAAGGAGGCAACTTTCAAATTGCTTCTTAGGCCTCCTGTTTAAAAATTTTCATACAGTGTTTCCATATTAAACTTACTGAAGACCCTTGACTTAATGGAATTCATACTACGTTGAGAAGCTTAGATTCATAGACTTGAAATAAAACAGGGAAATAAGCAAAATAATATCTAGTGTCTTCAGTTCTGTGTAACTACAAAAACTTAAAAATTACATATATTTTGTGACTATTAAAAGCAAATTTAGTACAACTTAGGACAACTGTCTTACGCAATCATGTCCAGTATATTTTTATTTCAAATGCATTTAGCCAAATGAAAGAGGCTGTTAGAAATGGGAAGGTAAAGTGTCTTATGAATGATGTCTTAAAAGAACTGAAGCCACATTAATTGTTTATTGTGTGCCCTGGGGCAAATCTGGTCTTCTACCTTGTTCCATCAAACAGGGCTTTGCTACAAGCAGGTTCTCAGTCTTCAGGCGTCACAGAGCTCTTTCAGGGGGTTGATATCATCATCCAAGGGGGTAATGATCTCTCTTTCCATGTTTCTTTTTAAAAATCAATCTAAAATTAATTTTTTTAAATAAGAGTTTGAAAGTTTCCCAATTGGTACCACATCTTAATGGAGACTAATGTATATACTCGTGAGTCAATCACTCAGCCATCTCTAGCTGTGTTATGGTTTTAATTATAATGCAATTTAGATTGCTCTTATTCTTAGGCATAAATTGTTTAATTTATATTCATAAGAATTGCTTTAAGACCACAACATAAGGTTTATAAGTTATTGAAGTGCGTGATACCTCTGTAAATCTGTCTCAAGGTGATTTTTGTCACATCTGAGATATAATAATTTTCTCGTGTTTTTTTTTAAATGTAGCCCACCAAGATATCTCTAGTACCTTAAAATATGTTTAAAAAGAGAAATTATAGTGGCAACTTTGTCTAACTTGGCTTTTCATTTTTGTGAATAAAAACTCCCCAGCCTGCTAATTATATAAGAAGTATTTAAAATTAGTACTTTGCAACTTTTGCCATTTAGAAACAAAACACAGTACTTAAAAAAATCATTTGCCTTTTCTAGATGCAAAATGAAAGAATTCCAAGTATCATATTATTTAAGCTCTTTTTGTGTATTTTTGATGCTGTATCAAGTCCTCATTTCAATGTTTTAAAATAAATTTGATCTTAAAAATAAAATTCTTTTCTTTTACACAATTAAAGTAAATAAACAGTGGGCATCATTTGTTAAATGGAAAATAAGTATTGCCAGTATATGTCTTGATTACAAATATTATAAAGATTGCAAAAAGAGCCAGGGTGTCTCAGTTGGCTAAGCATCTGGCCCTTGGTTTCATCTCAGGTCATGATCTCACAGGTTCATGAGTTTGAGCCCTGCATCAGGCTCCATGCTGACAGTGTAGAGGCTGCTTAGGATATTCTCTTTCTCCCTTTCTCTCTCTGACCCTCTCTCACTCTCTGTCTGTCTCTCAAAAATACATAAACCTAAAAAATTAAAAAGATTCCAAGAAGATGAATTTTATAATGCTACCTTAAATAATATAACAATCTAAAATAAAATGCCTTTTCTTTAAAACTACATTTCTATACATTTCTTTTTTTCATCTCAGCTTGTAGATGCCCAGATTAAATACAAGATTGCACAATGAAAAAATGAAATTATTCTTAAAATTCCTATGGGCTTTGAAAGATTATATATTACTATGAAAGTGGTTTGTGATCCAAAAGAGAAAACATTAGATTAATGGTTTCTAGATTTTGCCCAGCCCTGGAATACTTATCAAATTTACCGGAGTAATTTTTAAAAAGATAATTCCTGCCCACTTCATCAGGTTTTCATTATTTTCAGTATTTTCATTTCTTTGTTATAATGTAAACACAGCAATAATAATATCAGTACCATTTCCTGTAAGTTGTTAACAATGCACTGCCAAGACGAGAAAATAGACAATGGGAAGATTTGGTACCCACTGTCCTGGAAAACCCTTTAACAGAAACTTGCAGTCATAGGGACAGTACAATACCCACTTTGGAAACGAGGCAGGGTTAAACACAGGATTCTGAGAATCACTTAAGTTTTAATTTTATTTTTAAATTGCAAAATTTTATTTAAAATAATGCAAAAATCCTATGGAAAACACAAAACGGGAGGAGGAAAGTTTATAATCCTTTATAACCAACAAAAAATTTTTGGATTTATTTCTAAGTCCTTTCCTATAATTGTATTCATAATATATACACTATTTTATATTCTGCTTTTATTATGATCCTGAGCACTTTCCATATTACTTTCCAGCCTTCATTATTTACACTTTCAGTGCCTGCATAGTAGTCGATAAAGTGGATGCACCGTTTCCTTATTATTGGATAGTTAGGTCCGCATTTTAGTGGTTCCTCACTGGTGACTTGTTACTTTGCTTTGTTTCTGTAAACTGAATGTCCCAAATTGGGGTTATGGGTTAAAAATATCCAACATGTGGGGCGCCTGGGTGGCTTAGTCGGTTAAGCGTCCGACTTTCACTTAGGTCATGATCTCGCAGTTCGTGGGTTCGAGCCCGAGTCGGGCTCTGTGCTGACTGCCTGCTCAGAGCCGGGAGCCTGTTTCAGAGTCTGTGACTCCCTCTCTCTCTGACCCTCCCCTGCTCACGCTGTCTCTCTCTCTCTCCTAGAAATAAATAAAAATATTTAAAAAAATATATCCAACATTTATAGGTTTGGATGCATATTTCTACATTGCTTTTGAAAGGGTTTTAATGCCAGTTTAAAGTATCACAGTTGATGAGCACATGCTGTCTCTACAGTATGCAGTGTTATCACTTAAATCTTTTTCTAATTTTAAAGGTAAAATAAAAAGGTATCTTGCTTTAATATTATTGATTACAAATGAAGGTAATGGATTTCTGTAAGTTTGTTCAGTAGCCACTTTCTTTATGAAATGTCTGCTCATATTTTTACCTGTTCACTTATTGGAATAATACTATTTCTTTTTTTTATTAATTTGTATGAACTGTTTATAAAGATAGTAAGTTTGTGTATATATCCCAAATTTTTGTTTATATTTAAAAAATTTTGTCACATATTGAAATGTTTCATCTTTATTCTTAACATATGTTTTTTTCTTTGTGATTTCTTTTATTCCTGTTAGAAGATCAAACAAGTTCCCTTCTGATATGGGCTGAATTTTATCCCACTTAAATCCATATGTTGAAGTCCTAACTCCCAGTACCTCAGAATCTAACTGTATTTGTAAGTAAGATCTCTAAAGAGGTAGTTATGGTAAAATGAGGTCATTAGGATGGGCCTTGATCCAATTTGACTGGTTTCCTTATCAGAAGAGATAAGGATACAGACTTGCAAAGAAGAATGACCTTGTGAAGACAGGAGAAGATGGGCATCTACAAGCCAAGGTGAGAAGTCTTAGAAGATTGGTTTGGTTCCCTGCTGACACTTTGATCTTGTACTCCTAGCCTGTGAAACTTGTGAGAAAATAAATTCTTCTGTTGGATAAAGTCACCCAGTTTGTGGTAATTTATTATGGGGGCCCTAGCAAATTAATCCTCCTTCCAACTCCCTAAATTCTATAAAATTCTGTACAACTCTGTGTTCTCCTATCTCCCCTATGGCTTTATTTTTCAGTTTACTTCTGAAATTTATCTGTATTTTTGTTGAGTCTAAATTGGTATGTATTTTTCCCAAGTTGCTACATACCTAACCCATCTCCAGGCCCTGCTGTCTATTTTAACATGGAGTTATTTTAGCCTCAGAGAAAGAATTGTCTGGAACATTCTTGTATCTAGTCAAAACCTTCTCATGTTCCTTACAGGAAATAATTTTTCTTCCTAAGAAGCATCCCCTTCCCAGGGTTTCAATTCTTGTTTCACAGTCATTTGTGAACTCTCTCCTAGTAGACCAAAGAAATCAGGAAAGAGACTGTATCTTACTCATCTGTATGTAGCATTTCTTTAGGCACAACACTGTGTGCATTAAGGAAGAAATGATCAAAGGATCAGGGAATGTCAGCTCTTAATCAGACCTTGGGTCATTTTAGGCCAGTAGTAATCTGCAGGTCCCTGAGGTCTTTTCAGGAGGTCTGTGATTTTGAAACTATTTTAATTACACTAAGATGTTATTTGCCTTTTTCACTGTGTTGACATTTGCACTGATGTACAAAAGCAATGGTGGTTAATACTGCTGGTGCTTAAGCCATGAATCAAAGCAGTGGCTTCAATAGTCACTGCATTCTTCATGCCACATAGTGGCAGAATACAAAATTTTATATAAAAATGCCTGTTGTCAAGGAATAAAAGTTGTTAATTTTAAGTCTCATCTTGAAGACATTTCTTTCAGATATTCTGTGTGATGAAATGGGAAGCACGCATAAAGCATTTCTACTGAATACTGAGGGGTATTGTGTCAAGGAAAGGCATTTGTGTGATTATTGGAGATGCTAGCTGGAACATTTCTTCTTTTCAAAAAAAAGCGCAACTGACAAAAATTATGATTATTCAGACTAGGGTATTTAGTATACGCTTTCTTGTGAATTCAAGAAGGGAGCCTAGGGGCGTCTGGGTGGCTCAGTCGGTTAAGCATCTGACTTCGGCTCAGGTCATGATCTCATGGTTCGTGGGTTCGAGCCCCGCGTCGGACTCTGTGCTGACAGCTAGCTCAGAGCCTGGAGCCTGTTCCAGATTCTGTATCTCCATCTCGCTGGGACCTTCCCCTGCTCACGCTGTCTCTCTCCCTCTCCCTCTCTCAGAAATAAATAAAACGTTAAAAAAAATTCAAGAAGAGAGCCTATCATCTCAAGGAAAACAATGGACATTTGTTACCAATGCTTAAAATTTGAACTTTTAAGCACAAATTAGAAGTTTGCAAAATTTGTATCCATGTCTGGATGGCTTTCCGATATTTCACAGCTTTTCTGATTAAATCCATGATGATATTAACATATAGGATTCTTGGATATGTTATATAATGAAGACACATTCCACATTGCAATTAGTTTGTAAAAAAAATACTACCACTTGTTGATTTGGGACCAGATTTTCTTCATATACTTAAATAAAACAACCCGCATATACCAACAGATGGGATGCAGTAGTAGATCTGTGACTTGTCTATTTAGATGGACAGTAAATAGATTTGCAAACACCAGTCTTTTTATCTCTTTTTTCCTCAAAAATAGTTATTTTCATTAAAATTTTTACGTAGCTTTTTAAAGTACACTTTTAAAATTTCAATTCTAATTTCTAAAACTTTTTTTTTAATTCTTGAGAGAGAGAGAGACAGAGACAGAGAGAGCGCGCGCAAGCGTGTGAGCAGGGGTTGGGGCAGAGAGAGGAGGAGAAAATCCCAAGCAGGTTCTGCACTGTTGTGGAGCCTGACTTGGGGCTCGAACTCCCAAACCCTGAGATCATGTCCTGAGCTGAAATAAAGGCTCAAATGCTTAACCAACGGAGTCACCTATGGGCCCCTCCAGTTCTAATTTCCAATATGGTAAATATCAGCAGATCTTCTATAAACAAAATATCTTTAGGGTCCTCAATAGTTTAAGAGTTTTGGAAAGGGGCCGTAAGGCCAAAACTGTGGTAAGCTAACGCCTATAACGGTGGAACCTAATTCTTTGGAGGACCCTTCCCCGTGTCAGTAAAATAGTTCAGAATCAACACAAGTTTCACATCAGGGGTTTACACTGAGAAGGACTTAAAGAGGTGACGCTCTAGTCCCTGGTGGGGGTGGAGCCAAGACTGCGTCTCCAGTCTCCCTGGAAACCACCTTTCTCTAGTGTCTGGGATCACTTCCTCCGTTCCTCTCTGCCTCTGATTGGAGCAGGTTAAGTCAGTGGGCGGTCCTTTGGGATAGGGGCGAGGCTTCCTTTTTGGGCCGTGGGCTCCCCTCGCGTGAACGTGTTGACGTCACACTGGACGCTGCAGCCGTGTCGCCACGCCTCTGCATCCCCAACTGAGACCATTTGTAGCTGGGGTTGCTCTTCTGAGGGACGCGAGGGGTATCCCTCGAGGTCCAGCAGCTTCTGTAGTTCCCGTGCGGTCCCGGCGCTGCGTCGGTGCCACCATCATGGACCTACATTTAAACCGAGCGGATTATCTACAGGTAAACCCGAGGGGATAAAGCGGGCGCCGCGCCGGACGAGCCCCGCTCCCTGAGAGGATTTTGTCCTTCCACTGACATCTGTCGGGGTCGCCGGGAGCGGGTGCGGCTCCCTGAGGGGATTTTGCCATTGCAGTGACGTCTGTCGGGGTCACCAGGCGCGAGTGCAGCGGCGGAGTGGGGCTGGGTGCAGCGCCCTCGTCGCCGTCACGGGCGGCTCCTGCTCATCCCTGAGGGTCCCTGGGGACTTGGAAAGAAGCGGCACACGCTCCCGCGTTGCTGGCGCCCGCCAGCATATGTAGAAATACAATAATTTCTATATAGAGTATATATGTAGAATATGCCTAGAATACTAGAAAGATCCGGCGTGATCTCGGATTCCTCTTCAGGGCAGTAGTCCTCCCTGGCTTCAGCCACCGGTGGGCCCGTAACTCCCCAATCTCCTTCCATCCTCTCCCCAGCCCCTTCTCTCGAGCTCCACACACTTCTCACTTTGAGCTGGACCTCACCAGCCAGATTATCAATAAAGTAACAACAACTGTTTATTGTGCATGCAATTTCTTCGAAGAGCTTAACATTCATTACTATTTACTCTTCATAAAAATTCTTAGAGTAGATAATGTTATAGATGGGGGTCCAGGGACTCAGAGAAAGTAATTTACTTAACAGCGGAAAAGAATGAAGTTCCTTCAACAGAGTCTCAAGACTCCAGAGCTGGTGTTCTCTCCCTTAGGCCATCCTGCCTCCCAGTATTTCAGCCCTAGCCGTCCGTCCCTCTTTTTCATCTCCTTTTTCAGTAATTCTCTTTTGGCTCATGATACAAACGTTTGCAGGGCCAGTTTCCCTGTTAGTTACTCCAGGTATTTCCCGCCTTAATATCTTCCGTAGTGAACTGGTCACCACATTTGGCTACTACTTCTTATATCCTAAATATCTCTTGATTTGATCCCATTTTTTCCATCTCTATTACCCCCAGTTCAGGTTCTCATCTTCTCTTTCTCCAGTAATTGAAATAGCCTCTTATCTGGGCTCCTAACCTCCAGCTTCACCTCCTCCAAGCCATCCTTCACATCACTTGTTAGAATGATGTTTCAAAAATGCAAATCAAGGGGCGCCTGGGTGGCTTAGTCGGTTAAGCGTCCGACTTTCGCTTAGGTCATGGTCTCGCGGTTCGTGGGTTAGAGCCCCGCGTGGGGCTCTGTGCTGACTGCCAGCTCAGAGCCTGGAGCCTGTTCCGGTCTGTGACTCCCTCTCTCTCTGACCCTCCCCTGCTCACGCTGTCTCTCTCTCTCTCTCCTAGAAATAAATAAAACATTTTAAAAAATGCAAATCTAAATAGATTACTTTAAACTTTAATTCTGCTGCTTAGAATACAGAATAAAGCTGTACTTATACACTATATTTAATCCCTTTCAGGATCTGTTGTTTGCTGCAATGTCTGCCTCCTCCCTGCCTCTTCTCATACTGTGCGCTACTAGTGACAGTTTCCTGCTGTTTTCCTCTTCCATACCTTTTGTAAAATAGTCCTCACTATCCGATTGGATGACATTGCCCTCAGCATGTTCGGGATTTTCACAAAAATCTTCTATGTTGCACTTTTAATAATTGTAATCTATTTCCAAAGATTTTTAATCACTTTACAGAAACTCTAACGTTATTTTTAACGAAGGTTTCTAACGAAGGTTTCTAACGAAGGTTTCTAAAAATATGCGTTCATAAAGTATGTTGCCGCTAGTGTCACATTATTTTTGGCTTGATGACTTTATATCATAAGTTTTACCATTTTGGAGTGTTTACTATATTTTGTGGTTTGTGGCGTATTTCATTGAAAGTAAGTTCACGGGTAATAATTATTTCATATCATTAATTGTGTTATAAAATAAAGCTCACTGTGATCTGAATCTGCTGGTCCTTTTAATCTCTTATGTAATCATTTCAAATTAGTGTATCAGAAAACATTCACTAGGTGGCTGGTGTGTTTCCTTAGGTGGGAGTGACCTCTCAGAAGACTATGAAGTTACTTCCTGCCTCAAGACATAGAGCTACACAAAAGGTACTGTAGAGATCCTGGTTTCTTTCTGCCTATCTCTTTAGCTCTGACAGAGGAGAGGTTTATATTCCTTTATTAGTAAGTTACTTTTTTTAAAATGCTAATGTTAAAATGTAAATAAATTTGTTTTAATTTGAACAGAGGTTGGAATACCAAGGGACATCCACAGACAGTTGGATGTTATAATTTTTATGTACAATCTGTAATATAGTATGAGCAAACTTGTTGAAAAATATATTCCATTTTCTTGTTAATAATTTACTCAGTGTGTACCCGGTTGTGCATATAAAAAAGAAACATAGGGGTGCCTGGGTAGCTTAGTCGGTTAAGCGTCCGACTTTCGCTTAGGTCATGATCTCGCGGTTCGTGGGTTCAAGCCCCGAGTCGGGCTCTGTGCTGACTGCCAGCATAGAGCCTGGAGCCTATTTCAGAATCTGTGTCTCCCTCTCTCTCTGACCTTCCCCTACTCATGCTGTCTCTCTCTCTCTCCTAGAAATAAATAAAAATATTAAAAAAGAAAGAAAGAAAGAAAGAAAGAAAGAAAGAAAGAAAGAAAGAAAGAAAGAAAGATAAAGCACAACAGGATATAGGGAAAATATTTTTATTAAAAAAATTTTTTTAATGTTTATTTTTGAGAGAGAGAGACAGAGTGTGAGCAGGGGAGGGGCAGAGAGAGGGAGACACAGAATCTGAAGCAGGCTCCGGGCTCTGAGCTGTCAGCACAGAGCCTGACACAGGGCCGAACCCATAAACCATGAGATCATGATCTGAACCAAAGTGGACACTTAACCAACTGGGCCACCCAGGTGCCACTGCATTTATTTATTTTGAGAGATAGAAAGAGACAGAGCACAAGTGGGGGAGGGGCAGAGAGAGAAGGAGACACAGAATTAGAAGCAAGCTCCAGGCTCCAGCTCTAGGCTCTGAGCTGTCAGCACAGAGCCCCATGCCGGGCAGGAACTCCCCGACTATGAGATCATGACCTGAGCTGAAGTGGGATGCTAAACTGACTGAGCCACCCAGGTGCTCTAGGAAAATGCTTTTTAAACTTCATTGTATTTTTAAGAGTAATTAAATATTTTGATGTTGAACTTTCTGTTTAACAATAATGATAATTTTTATAGAAATATTGATCCTATGATTTCTGTAAGCCAATTATAATTTCTTAGTAGACTGGTAGGATATTTTAATAGCTGTAAAATAAATACAGTATTCTGATATAATAACATTTTACTCAGATAAATCAACAGATTTCTGATTGTTATTTATTGTATTTGGTCTCCTAGATCAGAACTTTTCAAACTTTTTTGGCCTTTGGACCCTTTTACACTCTTAAATTATTGAGGACTAAAGAACTTTTGTTTATGTAGGTTGTATCTGTCAAGATTACTATATTAAGATTGAAACTGAGAGATGTATAAGATTTATTTTATTTTTTAAATAATTAACCTATTACATGTTTATTATATAAATAACTTTTTAATGAAAAATAGCTGCATTTTCAAAAACAAAAAGAGGATTAAGTGAGAATAATGGCATTGTTTTACAATTTTGCAAATTGTTTAGTCTGGCATAAGCAAAGGCATCATGTCTGTTTTCTGCATTCAACCTGTTGTTTTGGTTGAAGTATCAAAGAATATCCAGCTCACACAGACACATAGTTGAAAATAGGAGTTATTTAAATAGCTTTTGCAGGTAATTATGACTCTTTGTATTTGATATAACACATATACTTGACAAATAGTAGTTTCTTAAACATTAGTTGCAATGTGGGATAAGAAATCATATTATTAGCTTTTCATACTTTGGTACATTAAAAACCATTTTGAATGGATCTTTTACCCAAGTATGATTTTATAGCATCCTATAGTGGTCATTTGAGATTTTTGGTTCATTGAGTTATACAGATCTTCCAAAAGTTGAATGTTCAAATATTGACTGTTCCAAATGTTATTATAGAATATAAAGCAAATCACATTTGTTGATATCATTACTGATTTGATCAGAAAAGTTGTTAATTATGAGGTAGCTGTCAAGCTCACAGTGGCAGATTCAAGTCTTCCAAAGTATTTATTTTCACTTGAAGACCCAAATTTTATCTTTGGGAGCAAATACTCTCAATTGTTTTCCTTTAAAATGACAAGCTCACTTCCATTAGTTGTTTGTTTGTTTTTTTTTTTATGTCTACAAATACCCAAGTGTTAATAACAGCTTACTATTAGCCATTGTCTTTTTTTAATATTTTATTTTATTCTATTTTTTAAATTTTTTTTTAAATTTTTGAGAGAACGAATACAAGTGGGGGAGGGGCAGAGAGAGAAGGAGACACAGAATATGAAGCAGGCTCCAGGCTAGCTTTCAGCACAGAGCCCCGTGCGGGGCTCAAATCACAGACTGTGAGGCTCATGAAGAAGTTGGATGCCCAACCGACTGAGCCGCCCAAGCTCCCAGTTGTCTTTTTCTTTTAATGTTTATTTATTTTGAGACAGAGAGAGAGAAAGCCAGGGAGGGGCAGAAAGAGAGGGAGTGATTGAATCCCAAGCAGATTCCTCGCTGTTAGCACAGAGCTGAGTGGCAGAGCTCGTGCGTGTGGGGCTTGACTTTACAAACCATGAGTGAGATCATGACCTGAGCTGAAACCAAAAGTCAGACACTTAACCGACTGAGCCCCCCAGGCACCCCTTAACCATTGTTAACAGTTGCCACTTGTTCTTTCATTCTTAAAATTTGTATTTCCTGAAAAAACTGAATAGTTCAGCTTGTGACTGAAACAAGTATATAAGTCCTTTTTGGTATGAAGCAAAAGTGCTTTTTAGTATGCATATTTTTTATTTTCTCACACTAAATATTCAAAAGACATGACTCAAGGGCCAGAAATTCAACAAGATTGATAATATTTTTGCTTCATCAAGAACATTCTTACATGAAGTTCGATTTTTTTCTTTATTCTCAAGTGGTGATGAAGATTACAGCAACCACTAGTAAGCTTTGTTGTCATTGTTTTGATTCTTGCCAGACACCAGCAATTTTATTCACCATTGCTCTGCATCATAATTGTAAATGTCAACCTAGCAAAAAAGAAAAATAAAGACTTACTTAGAAAAATAGTTTTCATTTGGCAGATTCCCTACAAAGTTCTTGTTGACCCTGGGAATCTAAAATCACACTTTGGGAATCCCTGTAGTTACTATTTTCACAAAGTATTAGAGTACTGTAGTGTTAAAAAAAACAAAAAACTCAACACCTTAACTATTCTTAGTATTTTTTCATCTGAATAGAAATCTGCCAGTACCAAAGATCCATAAATCTGAAAATGTGTGCATAATTATTTGTGAATGTTCACTGTTCTGGGAAGAAAGTCCATAGCTTTCATCAAATGCACAAAGGGATTTGTGATCCCCCACACCCAAAGTTGAGTCAGAGGCCTAAGAATGTGGCTTATACAACATCAATTCTTTGATATTAGAGACTTGTTTTATGTCCTCATACATCATCAATTTTCTAATGTGTGCTTGAAAAGAACATTTATAATTTAATTCTTAGGGTGAGTGAATTGCTTATTTATGCACATGTGAGCACACACACACATCCTACACATATGTACACATGCATATGTACATACACATGTACATACGTATTAGATCAGAGGTAGTTGTTTTTCTAATCTAGATCCTTCTCTTTTGTCTGCTTGGTTACCAGTTCCTGAGATATAAGTGTTAAAATCTCCATCTGTATTTACTTCAAAATAATCCATTGGTTACATGTTGATAGTTGTTGAAGCTGAGTGATGGATACATGGGGATTCATTATAGTATTCTGACTACTTTTACATACAGTAAAATTTTTTTACCAAAATTTTTCTATTAAAAAGGTTTTTAAACTATCAAGTAGGTCAGTCACAACTTTAACTGATAATCTGTTTTGAAAATTAATCTTAACATATTATTATGTTCTAGTTAAAGAAAAATATTACCCCCCTGCTATTTCTGTTTCTGTTCTCTTGTTCTCTTTACATTGTAGGAAGAGAATATATCGCTAAGAACTTCAATAATTGTTCTCCCTACCTTCACTTTGCCCCTTTCTTGTAACTTCTTGGAGTATTATTTTTTGCACAGGCAACTTCCTAGATTTTCTGATCTCTGCTTTCAAAATTATGATTTATATTTTGAGAATCTTGTTTCCCCCATACAAGTTAATAAGGCATAGTTATAGTAATTTCAGATTCTCTTCAATCTATTGTAGGTGGTTATTGGAGATCACGATGGGGTAGTTATGTGCTTTGGCATGAAGAAGGGAGAAGCGGTGGTATGTATATGTAGCTTTTTATTTTTTAGGAGAAAAAAGGATTCTCTTCTCTTCTCTTTCTCTTTTCTTTTCTTTTTTCTTTGTAAGCTCCACACCCAACAAGGAGTCTAACGTGTGGCCCAAACTCATGACCCCAAGATCAAGACCCAAAAGTCAGACACCTAACTGACTGATTTTCTAAAAGAGAAATGCACTAATTGTTGAATACTCTTAGGTTAAAATTGTCCTAAAAACAATGAAAAATCCATTGTGAGAAAAGTAGTTACATGAAGTATGAGGCTACAGGCAACACCACAGTCGTGTGCTAGCTAGCTGTAAAACACCTTTGACATCCAGGGTGATGTATTAATTTCCTGTGGTGTGTAACAGATTACTTTTGGGGGTTTAAATCAATACTATTAGCTCATAGTTTCTGTGAGTCAGGAGTCTGGGTTCATGTCTCACATGGCTACAGTGTAGATATCAGCTAGGCTCTATTCATTTCTGATGCTGGGGTCCTATTCCAAGCTTACATAGTTGTTGACAGGATTCATATTCTTGCTGTGGTAGGACTGAGGTCCCCATTTTATTGCTGTCTGTAAGCTAGGGCCAGCTCTCAACAGCTTGAGGCCCCACAGTTCTTTGCCATGTGGTCCTCTCACTGGCCCTCTCATAACGTGGTGACCTACTTTAGGCCAGCAGGAAAATCTGTCCAGTCAGCTAAGGTAGAGTCTTATGTAACATAATATAACATGGAAGTGACTATCCCATCACCTTTGCAGCTTAATGTAATCTAATCAAGGATGTGATTAGTACATTATCATATTGACAGATCATAGTTTACAAGCAATGGGTCTGAGCTGGGAACGCTTACATATTCACTACACATTATGTAGAATTTATAAAAAGATGGATAGGGTAAACACTCAGAAACCCAGTGTTTTTATTATTTGTATATTCTATCACATACTTTATTCTCTGTATAAAGTCATTAGAGGGGAGAGAGAGAAACTGGTACCAATAATAATATGGAAAATAATCAGGAAGAAATTAATGATACAAATGGTGTTTCTAGTTAGAGAGATATCAAATTATACATTCAGGTTTTCAATAAATTCTTCAATCTTTTATTTATACTACTAAAATTTATAAAAATTATAAAGTAAACAAGAGAGATTAATTTTAAAAAGATGATTCAAGTGTAAAAAGATGTTCATTGGAGCCAGTGGAGGAATCTTGTTAAAATGCAGGTTCTCATTCAGTACAATTGGGGTTGGGCTTGAAAGTCTTCCTTCTTAATAAGGTTAATCATACTAATGACACGACTTAATGAACTCTACTTTGAGTTGCAGGAGTTTAGATTTTAATGATGTTGCTGAAATATGTGTGGCAGTTCTAAATTTTGAAGATATTTAGCCCAAAACCTTAAAGCCCCACTGAAGTAAATACATTTGTATCTCAAGATGTTTCTATATAATGGAACTATAATATTTTGTGTTTTTGAAATCACAGTGTATTTTTATAGTAAAGGAACATGCTTACAGTAAATTTGTCTTCTTTATTTTTTCCTTGATGATTTTTGCAGGCAGTGTTCAAGACTTTACCGGGGCAGAAGATTGCAAGATTGGAGCTAGGAGGGGTTATTAACACACCCCAGGAGAAAATTTTTATTGCTGCAGGATCTGAGATTAGAGGCTTCACAAAGAGAGGAAAACAGTTCCTCTCTTTTGAAACAAACCTCACTGAAAGCATTAAAGCTATGTATGTTCATCCTTTTTTTTATCTTTACGTATCCATTTACAATATTTTAGATAGGTGACAAACATCAGATTGAGCTTTATATCTTAATAGGTTTCCTGGGAAGTAAAATTGTCTAAAGGTACTTTATTAGTCAGAAACTAATTAACCTAGAATCTGTACAAAACCAATTGGTTGTTGAAGTGTTTTCTAAAGACTCTCATAGTATTTATATTGGTTCAGTTGATTCATGATCAAGGTGTAAAAGAAAAAAGTAAAAGAAATCTAGAGGTGTTTAGGTTCCTGTTCCTTTGATGTCTGGTAATTTTGGTTATGAGGTAGCATCATTATGTTAAAAAGCTGGCCTTCGAAGTTGGTAACTACTGATACGATATAATTTTAGGTAAATCAGTTAAGACACTAAGTAAGAAATAACTCCCTTAATGGCTTTCAGATATGTGAGATTTTGCAATTTAAATTTTAGTTTTTTTAGTCATGTGGGGCTGAAAAGGGCTTTAAAGTTTATCGAACCCACTCTCCTCAAACCTACTACTGAAGAGAATCCCTTGGCAGCTTAAAAGAATAGATTTCTTATCTTACTCATACCTGCAGAATCAGAATTATTAGGAGTGGGTTAAAAGGAAAAAGTTCTTCCTTTGACTGTGATGCATCCAAGTTGTATAAGCAACCAGACCTTGGTGTGAAAACTACTAACTTAATCCAGAGTTCCGTGTAATGCAGAGCTATCCTATGTAATTATGTATAATGCATATCGCATGTACTAACTTCTAGGCTGCAGAACTTTGGTTTGGTGAGATTAGGTAAGAATTAAACAGTGGCATGTGGGAGTGAATTTACTAAGAATAGAATACTTTTAAAATGCTTTTGTAGATAGACATGGCCAATGATAATTATAAAATACTAAAATCAAAATAATTAATAATTATCATCACTCAGATTCAGAAGGATATATGGGCAGAGGTTTGAGGAAGATAAGGCATTTCCCAGCCAGTAGTCTCTCTTGCTAGTTTCTTAAATGGTTTTTCTGGAGTGGCAGTGGTGAGATGGAGAGGATCTTCACTTAATTTTTTAAAATTTATTGTCTAAATCCTCAAATTTATAAGGGTGCACAGGAAAACAAGGCTATAACTTGACAGTTTTTAATAAGAGAACACTTAAAAAGTTGGTTACCACTTATGCATCCCTTCCCTGCTTAATGCTTCTATCTATCCCCACTCTTGTCAACAATAGTGATTGTAAGCAGTACTTTGAAAATGTGTAACTGCAGTATAACTGCAAATGTAATACAGATGGATTTCAAGATGAAACTTTATATCTTGAAAAGATAGAATTTTGTTAGGTTGATGAAAACGATACTGAGGACTACTGAAATCGTATGCAGAGCCACAAAGTAAGGCTACTTAAGCAATAATGGAAGAAGAGAAAATCAGTGAGGATCATTATAGGATAAGGAATAATTATAATACCAAAAATTTTTAGTCTTTAGAAGTAGAGAAATATGTGAAACTTTCAAATAAAATTACCTTCCCAAGTGAAAGATAATAAACTAGTATATAATTCTTGTCAAATTTCAGCTCCCCCAGTGAAAACAGGAATTGATATAAGAATTAGAATGTTGTTATGATTATTGCCTAAATTTTGTTAAATATAATTTTACATGAACTTTTTTATTTCTCTTTTCAAGATAAAAATCTAATGAAATCATTTTGTTTCAATGTTTATCATTTAGTTTAAAGTAGATTCATTTCCAACAGCCTTTACTAGACAGTGTAGTAGTAAGCGAACTCTAGAGCTAAAAGCCACCTGATGCAGTCTACTCCACTACTAGTTGTGTGCCATTAGGCAAGTTACCTAACATTTTACTGTTCTCTATGAAAAGGGATAATAATGGTCCCTGGTTTCCAGAATTATGAGAATTAAACTAATCCATGTAATCCATGTAAATCATTTAGGACAGTGCTTGGCACATAGTACACATACAAAAAAAAGTTCTTTTTTTCTTATTGTCTTCAGATGTAGACAGTTAAATTATCATTGTCTTTATTTTCAGTTTTTCTGAGCTTAATTTTTGAGATGCATAAAAACTTAAGGTCTTCATTTTTAGCTTTCAAAATCAGTGTTATACCTAACGGCTACAAATTAAGTAGAGGAAATGAGGAGGAAAAAAGTTATTCTTTAAATCTGTGATAAAATGATAGAAACTGTATAAACTTATTTTCATCTCAAAAAAATTCAGGAGTTTTCTATTATTATTTTTTAAAATATGGATATTTTGTATTACTTTTAATGTTCTCAGGCATGTATCTGGCTCAGACCTCTTTCTCAGTGCAAGCTACATCTATAACCATTACTGTGACTGCAAAGACCAACATTATTACCTTTCTGGGGACAAAATCAATGATGTCATCTGCCTTCCAGTGGAAAGATTACCTAGTATAACACCGGTATTGGCATGCCAGGACAGAGTGCTCAGAGTTTTACAGGTTTCTGTGATTTTCATTTTTATCATTTTTCATAATTTATGTAAAAAAAATATTGCTGAACAATGTGTACTTAAGATAAATTACTTATTACTACCACTTTAAATGTCTTACTTAAAATTATATCTGGAAAAAATGCCTTTTGATTGGAAAGTTAATTTTTTTTTAACTTGAGGCAAATGTATTAAGATCTTTGGCGAGCTTTAAGAGGCATATATGGAAAAATGATGCTTCTCCCCACCCCCATACATAATTTCTGAGTTAGTCCACTCTGAATGGAGTGCCTTTGCTATAGAACCCTTTCCAGCTTTTTTTTTTTTTTTGGCCTTCTTCCTCCATTATCCTTCCCTCCCCCACCAGAATCAAATTAATGGAGGAAATGGGTTGAGGAGTGGATGTTAGGCTTTAACAAAGAAGGAATAGTTGAGATCAAGGGTTGTATCATTTGAGTTTATTCCATATTTATGACAATATGTGCAACAAAATAAGCACCCAGTAAACTTAATTGTTGGGTAAATAAATGAATGATAGAGGGAAAAATCATTTTATTGTCCTTATATTTCTATTAAAAACCATGATGCATAAGATATTGTTATTAGTATAATAGTTACACCTATGTCTTTTCAAAAGTGACTTTCAATAAAATACACATATGTACACACACCAGTATCCATAAACTAAAGTTTAATGCAAATAACATAGAACAGGTAGACTATTTGGATCAGAAACTTAGGCTGATGATAGTGCAGTTGAACAAAAAAATCTAGCTGTTTATTCTGTGCCATCACAAGCTATCTCATTCTTTGGAATTTCATAGTCAGATGGCCATTTCTTGGTATCAGTCCTTTTATAGAAGGACAAATCCAGTGGTTCTTTGAGGGGTTTTCCCCCCATGGGAAAATAATGTTCAAGATTCATACTAGAGGCATGAATGATTAATTTCTCCTACAGCCTGTGCTCCCAAATATGAATGGTTTGAATAAGGCTTTTAACAGGAGCTAGTATTCAATTAGAAATTGTTCCAGCTGATTCTAGGTTCTGCTTTGTTCAACTAGAAGAGATCCATGTGCTTACTATAAAAAAAAATTCACTAAGGATTTATGAGAAGTTAAAACTTGAAACCTTCGGTCTGCCCTTCATACTTCCACCCTCCCCATCTACTCCCCATTATCCATTGCCCCAGAGGTAGCCTTTTTTTTCGTTTTCTTGTGTATTCTTTTGTGTTTATATAGTTGATATCTATGAAATCTCAAATGTAATTTTAAATAAAAGATAAAGCACATGACTTTTATATATTCAATATATATTTGATTTAACAAAAATGTTATTACATATTTACTATAATTTCACAAGTTCTTTTTTTCACTGAATGATATATCAGAGATATTTTTTCCATGTAACTTTAAGTACTTATAAGTACCTCATTCTTTAATAGCTTCACAAAATACTGTATACTAAATGAAAACATTACAAGTGGCAGAATTTTGAGAGAGACAAATAAATGGACATAACTTATTTTCTTATCTAAATAACAGGCACTCTGCCTCTCACTGGAGTAGGTTTTGGAAATACCCAAAGGCAAGGCCAGAATTTTCCTTAGGAAGTAACTTTAGGTCTGTTTAAATATTTGTGCTCTGAATTAAAGAAAACAGAACAAACAACTTGTTCCTGAAAAGCTTGATAGGAAAATTTCCCAGTGTCAATTTTCAGGCAAACAAGGTATTTAAAATGAAAAGTATTGTAAGCGTAGATTGTTTTAAATATTTCTTATTGATCTTTACATATTTTAAAATGAGTTAGGGGGCACCTGAGTGGCTCATTCGGTTGAACGTCCGACTTCGGCTCAGGTCATGATCTCACAGTTTGTGGGTTCGAGCCCCGTGTCAGGCTCTATGCTGAATGCTCGCTCAGAGCCTGGAGCCTGTTTCGGATTCTGTGTCTCCTTCTCTCTCTGCCCCTACCCTGCTCATGCTCTGTCTTACTCTGTCTCTCAAAAATAAATAAATGCAAAAAAAAATTAAATTAAAAAAATAAAATGAGTTAACATATACAAAATTACTAATGAAATGCAAGTTAATAATCACAGGCTAACTTTTTTAGGCAGTTTTATTCTAGAGTTCATTATATGAATGTTGATGTTATCAAGGAGTATGAGTATGTATATTATTTTAAATTTGTGTTCTGTTTCAGTTTTAAAATATTTGTTCTCCTTCAGGGCTCTGACGTGATGTATGAAACTGAAGTTCCTGGGCCACCTACTGTTTTAGCACTACACAATGGAAATGGCGGTAATCACGATAAAATAAGGGTTTTTCAGGTTTTTAATCATTTATATATTAAGTATAGTTAATCATTTATATGTTGTGTTTTTAATCATTTAATATATATTAATCAACTGGAATTGAGACAGTAGTCATCTGATAACTTGCCGGTAACTAATAATAATGAATTACTGAAGTTCAATTTTCAGTTTCCTCATCTTAAAGTTAGATGATAAGGAAGGGTCTTATCTCTTAGTTTATAAAATATTGTGACTATATAACCATCCTCTCAAATTAAGTTTTCTGTCTTTTTATATTGTTTAATGAGATTTTTACATTAAAGTCCATGTATGTGAAAAATTTTCAGTTTTAAGGAGGTCTTCTGAGTCATGGGATAAATATAACATGTTGACTATAATTATAAACTAGGTGACTCTGGAGAAGACCTTTTGTTTGGAACGTCAGATGGAAAACTTGGGCTTATTCAGATTACTACCTCCAAACCAATACACAAGTGGGAAATTCGAAATGAGAAAAAGCGGGGAGGTATGTTTTGATGTAGTTTATTATTCTGGAATGTCATTGATTATTAAATATCCTAAATTTTATATAGTTCATTCTGTTTTATTTATTCATAGTGTTTGGTAAACTTAACAATTCCCAGAGCCACCTCAGATTTATTTATTCTTTGTTTACTTCCAGGTGTGTCATATGTTGGCATCATTTTTTAATTAAGCAATGCTAATAGTAATTTAGGATAGGTAGGATTTTGTGGGCTAATGTCCATCCATAAGATCTAATCCATTATTCACTGGTAGGGAATTAATTGGAGTTTAGGAGTATTTGATATGAAGCAAGGAAGTAGTACAGTGAGTCAGGGAATGCTCCTGTTTTCTAAAGGATTTATACTTTTCTGAGGAAATTTAAATATGACTTAGAAAGTAGTAAAATGACTATTTATACATATTCTATTCATATATTCATTTATTTCTTCCACAAATACTTGTTAGGGGAGACAGAGAATAAACAAATGAATAAGTAAGATAACTTCACCTAAGTTATCTGAAAAAAATCTCAGAGAGTGATTCATTAGTGATGGATGGATGGAAGAAACTTTAGACTGCATGATAATAGAAGGTGTCTCATAAGAGGTGAAATTTGAGCTGAGATCTGATTGATAAAAAAAAAAAAGGAATTAGTAATGTAAAAATTTGGGGGGAAATTATGCTCCAGAAAGAGGAAAAAATCAGGGCAGAGGACTTGAGGCATAGGTAGACTTAGTTTATTTGAGTAGCAAAGAGAAGACTAGTGTGACTAAATGCATCAGCATGGCAAGAGGAGTCAGAGACGTAGCATAAGGCTATCATGTAGATCCTTGTGGGCCTTGGAAAAGTGTTGAATTTTAATCTAAGTGCAGTGGGAATCTTTGGAGAGTATGATATGATCTAATCTACCAAAACAACACAAAACAAAAAGCATACCAGGGAGAATGGATTTGGGAAAGCAGCCCAAAATTCAAAGTATGGAGATCAGTTAGGAAATCATTGTTATAGTTGTTAGAATTTATTTTAGTCTAGACTACAGATAGGTGGTCTGGGCTAGGCCAATGGTAGATGGAAATTGAAAGGACTCAATTTCACTATATATTCTGGAGATAGAGCTGGTAAGATTTGCTAAGGGATTTGGTCTGGGCAGTGAGAGAAAGAGAGGAATCAGAGATGTAGTCTAGATTTTTGGCCTGAGCAACTGGGTGATACCTTACTGAGATGAGAAGAGTTTGGGGAAGGACCACTGTGGGGGTGTGCTAAAGCTGAATGAAGAATTTTCTTTGGCGCATGGGAAGTTTGAGAAGCAAATGGATGTCTGAAAGAAGATACTGTAAAGAGTCTTGGATGTATGAGCCTGGAGTTCTGGGGAGAGGCCAGAGCTGGAGATAAAAACTTAGGAGCCATTTCCATTTAGATTATATTTAAAGTCTTGGAAATGGATGAATGTGGGTGGAAAAGAGGACACCTGATTAAGCTCCCAAGTTTTCTGTTGTTTTTTCCCCATTCGGATTCAGTCTATACATTTTTTTGTCAGTCTTACTTTGTCTGTACTTGACTGTAATACTAGTTTTATTAATAACTTGTCACCACTATCATCTTTTTTTAAAGGTATTTTGTGTGTTGACAGCTTTGACATTGTGGGTGATGGGGTTAAAGATTTACTTGTTGGGAGAGATGATGGAATGGTGGAAGTGTATAGTTTTGACAGTGCAAATGAGCCTGTTCTACGATTTGATCAGGTCAGTTCTTTTAAAAAGACTATATATGCTTACTAGTCATCAAATAATTATAGAGATGACTGTGATGGTTTGGATTTTATTAAATATATTAAAATCTTGTGTTTGGCTTAGAATATTGCTGCCTTGATGTTATCAAAATCTTCTCTAGACTACTCTTGTGTTTGAATAACAGACTATTGCATTCCAGCTAAATAAAAAAATTACTTCTTCATTTGGTTTCTAAATATTGTATATCTGAAATATTGTTTTGCCTTAGTTTCTGTAATGCATAGTGGATTACAGGAGTAACATTTATATATTTGGGTACATAAACGAGACTGTTGTTTTAAAGTAGAACAATATCAAAACATCCTTAAGCAGAGAGAAAAGTTGCAATTTCATTTCTAGCCACCCAAGAGTGTACCAAATAAGAATTACTACATAAGAGTAATTTTAGTCCACAGATTTTAAATGTAGTTAAGCTTGTTTATGCCAAGGTAAAGAGTTACACGGAGAATCATTCTGCTGTAAAATGAATCTTTCATTTTCATGAAGTAGTGTTCTCCAGGCCAGGGTTTTCACATCCTGCTTTATGCAGGATGGATTGAGGCTGTTTTAAAACAACAACTCAGTATCAGCTTTTATTTGTCTGATTTCTCTACTAGTGCTACCCCTCATTCCCAGCTTTAACTGCAGATCAGCAAATACAGATGTTGTGATGTATAGACAAAGTATGTATAGACATAGATAATATGGGGATAAAAATTCCCTAAAGGTTTAATAGAGGCTATCATCTCCTTTATTCAACTAAAAAACTTTATTCTTTATTCATTTCCAAAAACTGTTTGGAAAAAACACATGAGAGGTGGTATGTAGAATTCAGATGATAGACTAAACATGTTGGGAATTTTGCTTATGTGATTAAAAAAAAACCTTCTTTATATAAATAAATGATTTTTGCTCTTTATGTAGCTACTCTGGCTGAGTGCTACACACAAATATATGAGTCATTTTCAATTTTCTTTTCCCCAAATTTAAAAGCACTGGGATTTTCTGCCATTTGTGCAGGATTTTTGCCTTTCCAATCTTATTGTTTCCAATAAGTATTCAATAAATGTATGTTGAATGTCTGGAGACAGGAAAATAAGTTTTATGTCTTATTTTAATATGTCTGTGAACATTTTAGTTATTAATGAATTGCTTGATCTTAAATTTATTTTAGATGTTGTCTGAAAGTGTCACATCTATCCAAGGTGGTTGTGTAGGGAAAGAAGGCTATGATGAAATTGTGGTATCCACATATTCAGGTAAGGGAAATGATCATAGGTAAAGAAAGAACCCGTAAGAAAAAACATACATTTAATAAATTATTTTTTTAAATGTTTATTTTGAGACTGCATGAGAATAAGCGAGCATGAATCAGGAGGAGTAGAGAGAGAGGGAGAGAGAGAATCTCATGCAGGCTCCATGCTCAGCCCAGGGCTCAACATAAAGCTCAATCTCACAATCCTGAGATCAGGACCTGAGCTGAAAGACCCTTAACTGACACAGGCGCACCTTAATAAATTATCTTTGATGATAACTTTTTTAAAACAAGTGTTTTTAGTAAATCAGTCTTATATACAACATTAAAACCTTTATTGGTTAAAAACTAAGGAGGGAAGGAGTAGATGTACTGGTTTATAAAAGAGTTAATATGTGAATAATAGAGTACTTACCATGTTCTAGTTAATCTTTGAAAAGTAAATGATATTCATTGGTTTAAAAAGAAGTATTTACTGAAACTTAGTTTATGTTTTGTTACTGTCTATATTTCTTATAAAAATTCCCTTGCTTTTGAGTTAGTGATTTTTTTACATTCTTAAAATAAGCAATGCCTTGCAAAAAAAAAAAAGTTTAACTTTTGATATAACTGATTTTTGAAGGACCCTTCTAATTCATCAGTATTTTTGAACTTGCTAGAATGTGTTGGCTTATTTCATACTTAAAAACTAAAACTATAAATTGAGAAGTGAAAGATACTTCTAAGTAGTATAGTAGTTTAGGCAAAATAAAAATAGTATCACAGAATGCTTATTAAGTAGTTGCTTTATGGCTTGAATGTTTTCCAGCTTGATAAATTTTTTTGTTTTATTTTATTTTTTGAAGGAGAATAAGTCCTAAGACTAAATAAGGTTGATGTTAGTGGATAAAGTGACATATGTATTGGGGTTTCTTTTAATACTAGTAGTGCTTAATGGTGCATGATTGTAATTCATCTCTACAGGCTGGGTTACAGGTCTGACAACAGAGCCTGTACATAAGGAAAGTGGACCAGGAGAAGAAGTAAAAATTAATCAGGAGATGCAAAATAAAATTTCTAACTTAAGGTAATTTTGGGTTTTTTTGCTTACTTTTTTTTAATTTTATAAAGTGTGTGGTTTTTTATTACTAATGATGCAATATCTTTTATTGGAAGGAATTATACAATTATTTTGTCACCTTTTTAAATAAAATTTATCAGTTTGGGAAAATTTGCAGTAAGTGCTGTTAGTATTTTACAGTTAGAAATATACCTTTTATATTTTTTATAAAAATATTACTTTATTCTATACTTTTTCTTAGATCAAAAATTGTATTTTTCATTTGTTTAGTTATAGATAATTGTAATGGTTTGTTTTTTCACAGACATTAGAAATAAAACCAACACAGACAACTGTATTCCTTCTTAATTATAATGTTTACTGCTCCTGTGGACGCTTATGAATCTGTAACATTGGTTTATCAGTTTTCTTACTGGAAATGAGTAATGACTCCTTTAGACACAGGGATTGCTTCTGTGGCCTGTTCAGTTTGACAAGTTCTATGAAAAGAGACTCCAGACTCAAGTAAAATTGCTTCATACAGGGGCGCCTGGGTGGCTTAGTCGGTTAAGCGTCCGACTTTCGCTTAGGTCATGATCTCGCGGTTCGTGGGTTCGAGCCCCGCGTCGGGCTCTGTGCTGACTGCCAGCTCAGAGCCTGGGGCCTATTTCAGAGTCTGTGTCTCCCTCTCTCTCTGACCCTCCCCTGCTCACGCTGTCTCTCTCTCTCTCTCTCATAGAAATAAATAAAAATATTTAAAAAAAAAAATTGCTTCATACAATAAAGTAGGAGCTGCTGAAACTTCTAATGACTACTTTCCCTATTTCAACCCTTACAACCTCTTGGGGGCGGTGAGGCCGATCTGTTTTTGGTGGTCACTGAGGGCTATGTAAGTTTTTAAGGCAGCAAAATACCACAAGGACTAGTTCACTAACACTACACCATAAGTTTATCACAAGCCAGGTTAGCACAGCCACTAGGACTCCAAGCTCCAACATTCATGTAATAAGGAAACCAAGCAGAATTAATGACTATTATCTCACATCCTCAGTATTATACCTTATATTTATAACCGAGTCTGTCCCTCCTGATTCCAGTGGGATATAAGCTCATGAGAAGCTTGTCTGTCTTGTTCATTCAGTACCTTCAACATAGGCACATATGAGGCACTAAGTAAATATTTCTTGTAGGAATGAATCTTTTCCTTTGTTTATTGCACAAATCCCTTTCAAGCTCTTACCCAGACTTTTCACCCTAAGTTGGGGCTGGCTAAGCCTCATGTTGGGGGCTGCCTAAGCCTCATGCTGTTGTTTCTCAGTTACTAGTTGCTATATTTGCATATGGTGTTTCCCTTTAACTGGAGTGACTCTAAGCAATGAAGCAATGCCTGTATAGTTCAATGTTAGCAGAATCCTTTTCAACACTTGATAGAAGAACCTCAGCTATACTGCTGGCTCATGGTCATCTTGTGGTTCCCAAAATGTTAGTACTCCACAGCCTCCTTATTTTGTCTGTTTCACCTAATTTTTACTGAAAGGCATATATTTACTGGTTTTACACATGTTGTTTCTTCAAATTAAATCTAATATTGTTTCTCTGCCCCAGTACGATTAGTTTCCCTTCTGATTAGTATTATATGTAACTGTAACTGGATTTATATGTTAAAATTTATTATTTTCAACCTGCCTTGATACTTACAATTCTTTATTAATATTGCTGGTATGGGACAGAGTTTTAATTTTTAGATTAGACATAAATAATGTGGAATTGTTTGGTTAATCATAGAAACAAAACTTTGTATTAGTGTCATAGTTCTAGTTCTAGTGTCATAATAAAAATCCATTTTGTACAAGTAAATGTCTCAAATTCTTGTAATCATTTTAAGGACTTCAAATGTTTATACTTGTAGGTGACAGTTGTATACATTTTTCTCTAGGAGTGAGCTGGAACATCTGCAGTATAAGATACTACAGGAAAGAGAGAAATATCAACAGTCTTCCCAATCCAGCAAAGCAAAATCAGCAGTACCTTCATTTAGTATAAATGATAAGTTTACATTAAATAAAGATGATGCCAGCTACAGCCTCATCTTAGAGGTGCAGACAGCAATAGATAATGTCTTAATACAGGTAAGCAAAATATCTAATTTCTTTGTTTTGTGATTGGGTCAATTTTGCAGACCAGTCATATGCACTAATTATTATTGAACACTTAATTTTAGACAGTAATTTTAAGTGTTTATCTTTTATTTATTTATTTTTTAAATATTTTTATTTATTTCTAGGAGAGAGAGAGAGACAGCGTGAGCAGGGGAGGGTCAGAGAGAGAGAGAAACAAAAACAGAAAAAGGCTCCAGGCTCTGAGCTGGCAGTCAGCACAGAGCCCGACGCGGGGCTCGAACCCACGAACCGCGAGATCATGACCTAAGCGAAAGTCGGACGCTTAACCGACTAAGCCACCCAGGCGCCCCAAGTGTTTATCTTTTAAATGTTGCATTTAGCTTACATAGTACTTTTAAAGGTTTATCTTAATCTTATATTAGGTAATCAGTTTTCTCATAGATTATCTAAGTTATATTTTTACTTTTTATTTATCCTATTAAGTATTATTAAACAAAAGACTGATGAACTTAAATTTCAAGAAGCATTAAAAAGAACAGTCAGGAATTTGTTCTTTGGTTGACCTTAAGAGAATTTTAAGAGATGTGACTTAGAAAACTGCAGTATTTAAAGCCCTTATTAGAACCTTTTTTTTTAAGATTCTAAAATGGTAGCTTACAGTATAGCTTGCTCATTAACTACCAGTTTCTGGGTGGGTCAGTAGACAAAGTAGATAAAAGGTGAAATTTAGGGATAATAATACACAACTCCATTCAATAATATATTTAATTAGTTTTTCTATAAATTGCAAGATATTCAGGGAGTGGGAAAGGATGGTAGTAGGATGAATGGGAAACAAACAAAAGATGGAAAACCCATAAGAAAATAAGAAGAGAATAAAGTGGAGAAAGAAGACGGTTTAAAAAGATGTGGGGGAGAGATCAGATTATTAGTTAAAATTTAAAGGCTGAACTCTGTCTTAAGTAATGCTAGCATAAGGGCTGAATTAAACAGCTCTAGGATAGAACTGAGTGTAACAACAGTGCCCTAGAAACTACCTCTCTAGAGGAGAGTAAAAATTATCTCATTTCTGTGTTGCAGATGAAAAATAAATTGATAAAAATGAACTGATATAATCAGAATGGCCATATTATTATTTTCAGCCTATGGTAGCATTTTTAGCATTGACAAAAATAGGTAGAAAGATTATACTTCTAAAGGGGTGGTGAGAGATGATGGTCTATGATCTCCAGTACTCCAAATTAGAAAAAAATAAGTCATTGTGATACAACATTTATTCTTTATTGCATTTATTTTCTAGAAGTACATATTACCAAATGTAAATTAAGAGAATTTGTGTGCTCAGATTTAAAGATGAACATGAACTAGAACTAAAGAGAACTCTTAGAGAAAGTAAAGTTTTGTGAAAATTTTTAGATTTCCATCTGAACCATTTTTTGTTTGTCTTTAAATATTGACTGTAGAGTGATGTTCCAATAGATTTACTTGATGTGGATAAAAATTCTGCTGTTGTCAGCTTTAGCAGCTGTGATTCTGAGGTGAGTAAAAAATATCAAGAATTTTTCAGACACTTTCATTTCTATTATGCCATTTTAAATAAAGCCTAGCAGATGCTACTAAGGTTTAATGTTTCTTCTTCGATCTGTTTTTCATAACCTTTCCCTCAAAATCTGCTTCTCCTCATCTTCCCTATTTTCAGATAATCCAGAAAACTGGGGTGTTGTCCTAGATTTTTTCATTTCTCTGATCTATTAAATCCAAATAGTCAATAGTTTTTGCCAGTTCTGTCTCCTTGGCTTCTGTACTTCTGCTTCATTTCCACTTCTCTTAACTTTTCAGACCCTTATCATGGTTCCTTGAACTACTCATCTACCAGTTTTTCTATCTCCAGTATTGCCTCTCACCTCCAGGCTCTGCTGTACACTGCCACCAGAGAGGTCTTCCTAAAATATAAACATCACCGTGTCATTTCTTTTCTCAAAACCTTTAAACATTTCTTGTCCCTGCTGCATATAAGTCAGATTTCTCATTGTGGCATAACAGCTTTCCATGATTCAGCTCTTGATTACATCTCTAGTTTATCTCTTAACAGCTGCTACCTTCCCTCCCATGCACATTACTTCTGCCAAACTGAAGTTCTTAAAATTTCTTGAAAATGCTATATAGTTTCACACATTCCTACATTTAAACATGGTCTGTTTCTTCTGCTTGTTCTTTTTCACCTTTTCTGGGCTCATTGAATCTTGCTTAACCTTTATTTAGCAGACATTTGTTGGGTACTTACCATGTGTAAAGTATCTTGGATGAGACTGTACCAGAGCTTTTGATATGCTTAGTATATCACTACTTCCTGCCCAATACTAGCACACTAGCAGTCTCAGAGCAAAGTGTGGCTCCTGGAGAGAAGTTAGGGTGAAGATAAGGTCTGGAATGGTTATATCAGAGAAGGCAAGCCAGAGCTGGAGATGGTGACTAGAGTTGGCAAGTCGTTATACATATAAAAAAGGCAAGAATAAAATGAGTAGATGAAGAACAAAGTTGATAACTATATTAGGGAATAGTTTTTAATCTAATTTTATAGTAAAGCTTTTTTTAAAGAGATTTTATCATACTTGTATTATGCAATATATATGGTTTGTCATCCCTGTTTGAGAATAAAACATAATAGATTAAGGCCTACATTTTTATTTTCATTTAAAAAATCGTTAATCTTAAAATCTTAATCCCGAAATTACTGTGAAAGATTATACTATTTTATTTACATCATTGAAGGTTTCTTTGAAATGAGTATTGCATACTAGTTTAAAGCCCATTTTCTAGAATGATGGCTTTAAAAAAAAAAAGCCTTAATATGGAGATTTCAAGTATATACAGAAGTAGAGAGAATAGTATAATAACCTCCATGTACTCATTGTTCACTTCAACATATGGCAGGTCTTGTTTTATGCTCTCCTCCCTCTCCTATCCCAAACCTAATCCCAGATATTTCATGTATTTTAATCTTTATCATCTTACTCATAAGTACTTAGGTATGTAACATTTGTGTTTTTTTAATTTTTAATGTTCATTTATTTATTTTTTACAAATAGTTTATTGTCAAATTAGTTTCCACATAACACCCAGTGCTCATCCCCACAAGTGTCCTCCTCCATGCCCATCCCCCCTCCCCCCCACATCCATCAGTCCTCAGTTTTTGTCAGATATAACATTTGTTTTTAACCACATGAAAGTGTATTTATTTTTAAGTTGATTGATATTCTGTTTACTAAATTTAAATGACTTGAAATTAAAATGTTCAAATTTTCTGTTTGATACTAGCATCCTTTTTCTTTAGTTACTTTTTAAAAACAGGGAAATAGTAGTACATGAAAATTGCATACTACGTATTTCATGATGCCTTGTCTGTTTTTGCAATTTATAGACCCAGATATATTTCTGTTTTTAGTAGTTTAATATTCAGTTTTAGGATGTTGTCATATTTGAAGTAACCTGTCTAATTTAATTCCACAAACATGTATTGAATGCTTATAGTATCATCCCAGGCACTGTGCTATTTGCTATAACCATGATAATCAGAGACATTCAACACCAAACACTGATGTTTTGTCTTATTATAAACATTAGAAGTTTGTGCTATCAGTTAAATTTTTAGAAAAATTAATATTTAAAAGTATTGTAGTGGCATGTAGGTGACTCAGTCATTTGAGCATCCTACTCTTGAGTTTGACTCAGGTCATGATCTCATGGTTATGAGTTCAAGCCCCTCGTTGGGCTCTGTGCTGACAGTGTGTAACCTGCTTGGGGTTCTCCCTCTCCTCACTTTGCCCCCTCCCCCTTGCTTTCTCTCTCAAAATAAACATTAAAAAAATGTTATTGTAGAAACTCAGGATGGAACGAACATGACTTTTAGCATCTTAAAAGTATGAATTTGGATTCTGATTTCATTACTTACTCACTTTGGGGAGATTTTCCTAACCCAAATGCTACAGTTTCTCCATCTGTTTAAACTTATTTAGTACAAGTTCGCATAGGGTTGTTTGTAGGAGTAAGAAAAAAGCACTTAGCACAGTGTCACCCAAATGATATGTGGTTTGTTAATAGTAACCATTATTATTGATGATGTTTTTATGATTATAAATATGTGAATTCATCCTTTTCCTTAACTTTGTATTCTTCCCAGTCAAATGACAACTTTCTTCTCGCCACTTATCGGTGCCAGGCAAATACCACAAGGCTGGAACTCAAGGTAAAAATGTTTGAAATTACCTTTAATTGAAAGTTTGAACTCTTTTTCCACCTTGGTATATCTTGCAGTGTATCATATCACTTCTTTGTATTATTTTTCCCTCTGAAATGAGTCCTTTTGGAGTAATGACCTTGGACCAGTTAGGTTTTAACTCAGCCCAAACAATTATCTCTGCTATTGGCGCACAACCAATCACCTTCTCTGAAATTACCAGTCCTGAATTTCCTCTAAGTGGATTTTTTTTTGAATTTTCTATTATGGAAAGTTTTAAACATACAGAAAAGTAATGACTTCAGCTTCAGTAGTCATCAACTCATGGCATTCTTGTTTATACTATCGCTGTCTATCTCAAAATATTTTGAAGCAAATACAAGATATTTTGTAAATTCATTTGTAAATGTTTCAGTACATATGTGCAAAAGATAAGAACTCTTTTTGAAAACATAACCTCAATACTATTATCACACCTAAGAAAAATTAATAATAATTCCTTAGTTTCATCAAATATTTAGTATTTAGATTTCACTGAGTTTCTTTTTTACAGTTTGTTTGATCCAGTTATGGTCCAGACAGGTAATAATGGTTATTGAAGTATCTGAGCATTTGTCCTATGTTTTCCTACCATCTGGATTTTTCTGATAGCACTCCAATAATGTCATGTATTACCATCTATTTTAGAGAAAATCATTTAATGTTTTCTTTAGCAATTTAGTAATATAATCTCTTTCATAATTAAATACTGATAGTAGCACACAAATCTATTTTAGTTAATGAATTTGTGTGAGTTTTTTAAAAAACTATTTTTGATACATTTATGATCTAAAAAATTAAGGACTGTAACTTTTTTCTTGGTGTTGCTGATATTCAGAGACTCGGTCTGTTTTTTTCAAGAGAGATGTCGTTACATAATAACTTTTTCACATCTAGTTAAAGAAGTTCCAGTTAACTGTAAGGGTTTTTTCGTAAACAATTTATTTTACTCTGCATACATCCCCGTTTGTGTATTTTGAAAGAAAAACTGAAAACTGGAATGAATTTATTCCTAAAGGAAGATAGTTAAATCTATTTTTTGTAACCTAATTAAACATTTTAAATTACATATCCACTGAACAAGATTGTGCCAATAAATTGGGAAGTAGACCTACATATATCAAAAAGCTATGTTCTTTTTTTTTTTAATTGGATGCAATAATAGATGCAAGAAAACTAATGAAAAAGAAAAAGGTAGAACTTACCATATGGTAAAACATACTATAAAACTACTATAATAAAAATAATGTATGGTATTTATAAGGCCTAAATAAATAGGGAATGTAATAAAATTATTTAGAGATACATTTGTATGCCTAACATACATTCATGGAAATTTAATGTATGACTTTTTTTTTTTTTTTGAGAGAAAGAGTGCAAGTGAGGGAGGGGCAGAGGAAGAGGGAGAGAAAAAATCTTAAGCAGGCTTCAAGCCCACTGTGGAGCCCAACGCAGAGGTAGATCTCACAACCCTGAGATGGTGAGACCTGAGTTGAAAACAAGAGTCGGATGTTTAAACAAGTGAGCCACCTAGGCGCCCCTAATGCATGACATTTTTATGTAGGGAAAAATTCTGTTAAATTACTATTTCTGTTTAAAAATTAGTGTTGCCACAACTAGTATCTATCTGGAAGAAAATTAAGTAGATTCTTATCCTAATGCCATATATAAAAAACAAATTTAGATGAATTAAGTACTTAATTATTTTTAAAAAGAAGGAAATTTAGTTGTCTTTTAGGTAATGGGTGAATATCAATAGAACACAAAGACTGCCTATAACTTGTTATAAAAATGACTATGCAGTAATGTAAATAGGCAGAGAATATGTTCTGTGCCTCAATTCACACAAGAGAGAGTCAAAATAGCTAACAAATATTAAAAGAAAATATTCTACCTTATTATTAGTTAGGGAAATTCAAATTAAAATAATAAAAAACATTTTCTGCTTATCTAACTGACTGGTAAAAGAATTTTTAAAAGCAACATCACCATGTGGAGGGATGAGTAAAAGGACACTCTCAATCATAGCTGAAGGAAATAAAAATTGTTACAGCTTCTTTGGCAAAACAGGCAATCGTCCCACTTGGAGGAATCTATTTTAAGCAATAAAATCACAGTATTATACACACAGATATGTATTTAATTAACTGCAATATTGCTTGTAGAAGCAGAGTGAATATTCCAAATGTGAACATTCAATAATTGAGTGGTTGAATAATTAGCTATTTATGCATTCCATGTAATATAACACAGCTGCAATAAAGAAGGCATTGATCTATTCCTGTTAACATGGAGCAAATTCCATGAAAAACAAAATATGGATAAAATCCCTAAATATGTAAATACATTTTATCTAAGTAGTATAAATATGAAGTTTTGAAAAGAAACATCTGTCTGGTATGATAGGTTATGCCATAGGGGAAAGCATGGGTGGGATAGGAGTGGGAGGAAGGTGATGCCATTGGGAGAGACAAAGATAAGGGGGAAATGGGACTATTAGAAATAAGAAAGATGTCTTTGATATAAATAGAATTTCTTCATGTGAAATTATGGTTTTGTTTTTGTACTTCTGCATAGAAAAATGTATGAAGGCATGACTACCAAAATAGCAATCATGATCATCTCTGGGTGGTAGGATTTCATGTGACTTGTATGTTCATCCTAATTTTTCTGTATTATTTATATTTTAATAATGTGAATTGTTATATAATCAAAGAAAACATTTTGGCTTTTTATTGTGAAAAAAATTATGTGCTAGTATAAGCTTACCTTTAAAAAAAAACCCTGAAATATAGCTATATCAGATATATTTTTTATTTCTTTTCTGTATTTTTAAAAAAATTTTTTTGATTTATTTCTGAGAGAGAGAGCAAGAGAGAGAGCAGGAGAGGGTCAGAGAGAGAGGGAGATACAGAATCTGAAACAGGTTCCAGGCTCTGAGCCAGCTGTCAGCACAGAGCCCGATGTGGGGCTCGAACCCATGAACCATGAGATCATGACCTGAGCCAAAGTCAGACGCTTAACCAACTGAGCCACCCAGGCGCCCCACTTTTCTGTATTTTTAATCCTTTCATCTTTCTTCTCTTTCCATTTAGAGTAATATTTGCAGTGTAACATTTGCAAAAGACTTTAAACTTTTATTTATTTTCCCCATGTAGGTAAAACATTGATTTCTGCCCCCCTCACATGCTAGGAAAAGTGTGAATTAAAGTATCACCTAGCAGGTCACCTGGGTGGCTCAGTCACTTGAGCGTTCGACTCATGATTTTGGCTCAGGTCATGATCTCATGGTTCATGGGATCAAACACCGCATCAGGCTCTGTGCTGACAGTGTGGAGCCTGTTTCGGATTCTCTCTCTCTCTCTCTCTCTCTCTCTCTCTCTCTATCTCCCTCTCTCTCTGCCCCTCCCCCACTCACTCTCAAGTGTGTTCTCCCTCTCTCTCAAAATAAATAAGCATTAAAACTAAAATATTAGCCAAGTTAGAGAACCTACTATTGTAATACAAGAAGTACTACAGTCCATCTATGAATTTGAAGTGAGAGAAACAGAGAGGGGGGCAAGAGGGAGAAGCTGAACAGCTTTCTAACTCCTGTGAAATTAATTCTTCACATTGTAATGAATTTTTGTTTTCTGTTAAGTGTTTTGAATCCTCAGGAGGTACAACCAGGTATATTTAAAGTAACTCAAAAGAATTTTCTAATCCAAATATGTTATAATTAGATGGTGTATACTTCTCTATTTTCATAGAAAATTAAGAATTAAGTTCTTACATTTTTTTCTGTCAATAGGTTATTATAACAATAGCTGTATGCTATCATACTCTTATTTATGAGAAAATGGAAGTATTACATTTTAAGTTTTAGTTATTTGAAAAACCCACTTATCCCCCTCAACAAAATGTCTAGTAACCATTTTTGATATGAATCTGACACTGGTGGTGTGATGGGATAGTATGTAAGAATGTACGTTTTTTTTGGAATGACATAGCACTTCTAAGTGTAGACAAATTACCTAAAAATATGTGGTGGGGATAACTTTTATAGATTAAGTTTGCTTTTGCCTGACAAAAGCTTTTTAAATTTTCTTTTAGTGGTAAAAAGTAGTTGTTTAATAAAATGTCATTATTTCCTTCAGAATATTACAGAAGAGATTAATGTCTAATTACTTGATTACTTGTGTTGAACATTTTAAAGATAACATTTATGTTATGTTGCTAGAATATTCTTACTTTCTTTTCTCTTTTGTTGAATCAGATTCGTTCAATTGAAGGCCAATATGGCACGCTTCAAGCATATGTGACTCCAAGGATTCAACCCAAAACCTGTCAGGTCCGCCAATACCTTATCAAACCCCTTTCACTCCATCAAAGAACTCACTTTATTGATCATGACAGGTAGGACAAAGGAGTGAGCAGTTTATTTTTTAGGATATTACATGATACAGATAAACTTGCTTTTCATTTTTATAGTATAAATTCTGGTAGCTATTTGCACATTTAAAAATTAAATATTTAAATGCTGTGGATTCATATTTTTAATATAAGATTTGTCTTCTTTTAATGGGTGGTTTGAGTTGGACTTTCCTATCTTTCTCATATATTACCATTCTGATCTCAGTAGAGTAACACTTCTCTCTCCCAAATACCTGTTGTGAATAAATACTGTTTAGCATTTGAGTTCTCTGTGAACAGGATCTTATTATAATATTAGCCTCAAATGTTATATTTCCTTTCTGTTTCACCTCAGGGAATGCTGGTAAATAAATTGGTTTTGATAGTCCTGTTATTTCTGACTTCCAGTCCAACTTAAACATCTTCCTGTTGTTAGTTTTTCACTTTCTTTCCTGAAGATGAGAGACCATGAACTAAAATGAAGGAGAAGGGAAAGAAATGAACAATTACTGAATACTTTACGTCTGCTCTATGTTGTACTAGGTACTTAGGCATTGTCATTTAAGTCTTACAGCAAGCAAGGCAGGTAGGTAGTAATGTCCCCAGTTTACAAGTGAGAAATGGAGGCTTGGAAAAGTAACTTGCTGATACAGGAAACAGTTATGATTAGAGGCCAAAGCCCATTTTTTTTCTATTGCAGTTTGTAATTTCAGAGATATGTAATTTAAATAAGATGTGAGGAGAAATATTCCTAGGAGAGATTTCTGGAAAACATTAAAGAGAATAGATTCTTTATAGGGTGTCTTCCTGCTTTAAAGTCTAAGTTGTTAATGGAGGTAGCATGCATGGTGTGTTGGAAAGAAGGCAAACTGGGAATCAGGTGACTCAGATTATAATCCTATATCTGTTCCTCTTTGATTTGGGGAAAATCCTTTAATGTATCTGGGTTTTAGTTTTCTTATCTGGAAATGAAAGGATTGGCCTAGATGATCTCAAAAGTCTCTTCCAATTCTTAGGTTCCTTAATTCTGTATCTGCTTCTTTTTAAAAAAATTTTTTTTAAGTTTATTTATTTTGAGACAGAGAGTGATCATGAGAATGGGGAAGAGGCAGAGAAAGGGAGAGACAGAATCCCAAACAGGCTCCAATGCAGGGTTTGAATTCACAGACTGTGAGATCATGACCTGATCTGAAATCAAGAGTGAGATGCTTAACTGTCTGGGTCACCCAGGCTCCCCAATTCTGTATATTCTTAAAGTTCTTCTGAACCTTTAATTGCTTGAACTTTGTATTTCCTTAACTGTTTATAATCATCCATTTGATTTATTTTAAATTTATTTTATTTTACAACCTTTTATGTATGTGTGCCTCTGTGTGTGATTTTGCAAAATAGAAAAGTATTATTCCATGTCCTTGCAAAATATCAGGTATTTTTCTCTAACTTACCCAATGGCTCATGGGTAGTAAACAGGAAGGTTTCAAATCCACATCTATCTTACTTGAAAGCCCAGCTTTTTTTAATGTTTATTTATTTTTGAAGGGGGCAGGGTGAGAGATAGAGAGTGAGCACATGCTCATGAGTAGGGGAGAGGCAGAGTAAGAGGGAGACAGAGAATCCACAGCAGGCTCCACGCTGTCAGCGCAAAGCCCAACTTGGGGCTCAAACTCACAAACCATGAGATTATGACTTGGGCCAAAGTCAGATGCTTAACCAACTGAGCCACCCAGGTGCCCTGGAAAGCCCAGTTTTTTACCCTTCACATTATGCTGATTCTTTCCCTAAGGAAGTTCTTGTGTATGTTTTGTAGTTTATATAGGTGAACTTTTAAAAAATGAAGTCTACTTGAATAAACTGAATTTTATTTATAAAGCTATTATGTTACTTAATTGAATATTAAGGCACAGATATAGATAAGCATTCTTTTTTTCATGAGATTGAAAATTGTTATCTTGTGGTTAATATTAATCTGAAGAAAATGAAATGGATACTTTTATATTTGTTTATCTACTATTGCAAAATTTTGTTTCTTCATGTGTTATATACATATAATACCTCCATGTATTGCTACACACAAATGTGTACCTCCACTATTAAATTACAGACCAATGAACACACTGACTTTAACAGGCCAGTTCAGTTTTGCTGAAGTTCACTCCTGGGTGGTTTTTTGCCTGCCTGAAGTTCCTGAAAAACCTCCAGCAGGAGAATGTGTGACATTTTATTTTCAGAACACTTTCCTGGATACACAACTTGAAAGCACCTACAGGTAAATAAAACTTATTACTGGTTCATAAATGTTTTTATGTAAATAGAGCTTCTGAAGTTTTATTTGTTTTAAGGCGGGAATAACGTGAAAATAATGTCATTGAAAACCTATACTGTTCAAGAGACTCTATTGAAAACCAAATAGAATTAGTGAGTTTAAAAAAATGGTTGAATACAGACAAATATGAAAGATCAATACCTTTCCTCTTCCCAATAATAACCAGTTAGAAAATAAATTATTTGAAAAGACCCTATCAGAGTAGCAGTAACAATAACAAAATATCCATATAAAATCTGCAGGAATACCTGTCATTAGAAAAATGCAGAACTTACATGAAGAAACTGTAAAATTTTATTGACATAAAAGACTTGATTAAATGGAGTAATATATTCAGTTGTCATCAATATGAAGACATAAATATGGCAGTACTTTCCCAAATTGATTCAAACATTTATTCTAACTTCAATAAAAATTCCAGTTAAATTTCTCTAGGCACAATAGGAAATGGCTCAGAACTTGAGAGTTTAGAAAAATACAGGCTTTTTTTTTTTTTTAATGTTTTTTTATTTAATTCTAGGAGAGAGAGAGAGAGAGACAGTGTGAGCAGGGGAGGGTCAGAGAGAGAGAGTCACAGACCGAAACGGGCTCCAGGCTCTGAGCTGGCAGTCAGCACAGAGCCCGACGCGGGGCTCGAACCCACGAACCGCGAGATCATGACCTAAGTGCAAGTCGGACGCTTAACCGACTAAGCCACCCAGGCGCCCCGAAAAATACAGGCTTTTGAAGCTATCGTGTTAAAGGGTAGAGGTCGTATTCTACACTCTTGTCAAGCTCCTAGTTGCACCCCTGCCCTTTTACTGTCACTACTCACTCATCTCCAGTAGGCTTCTATAATTTCTTTTCTGAATACAGTAGAGGCTACATTTTCCTTCTTCTTTGTTCCCATCTCTTGAATGTGAAATGACTTATTTCTTGGATAAGGCTAATTTCTCTATGTCCGCTCTTTGAGCTTATACCGATCTCTCTGTCTAGGATTCTCTCCCTAAGCAGATTACTGAGGTATTTTATTTCTTGCTTCCTAGCTGAGACTTTACCATGCTAAATTCTGGAAATAGCAGTGAATACATAATTTTACCTCAGAATATAACCTTTTGGGACCAAGAAGTATCCAGCAATATAACTTTTTGTGCATCAGTTCTGTTGAGGTGTTTTACTTTGCTCTCCAGGTGATCAACATGTGTCTTAAACCTGCAATAATGACTCCTGTTTCAAAGTACCACAGTAAACCTCACGCTTTAATCATAGCAGACAATCCAACTTGCCCCTAGCATATTCTGTATTATTATAATAGCATACACTTTGCTCTTTACCATTCTGAGTCCTTAAATATTCTTTCCTTAACAATCAAAACTCTGCTTATCCTTCAAGGCTCAACTCAGTAGCTGTATTTTGAAGCCTTCCTTGATTCTTTTCTGTTCTAATATATAGTATTTTATTCTTACCTGTCTTAGGTATTTGTTATTTGTTTGAAGTATATAATAATTTTTATGTAAGCTTGTTTCTTCAAATTTAAGCTCTTCATGGGCAGAGTCAGTTTCTTAATTATTTTTGTATGTTTCCTTCAAGTACCTACCACATGGCTTTGCTCAATAGATGTTTTTTGGGTGCCTGAATAAAATACATATATGTGGAGAAAATATAGAAGCATGTGCTTTGGAGGCAAACATACTTAGGTTTGCATCATGGCTCTGTGACTCACCAGCTATGTGACCTACCTGGATTATTTAACTCTCTGAGCTTCAGGTTTATTTTTGGGGGGTTGGAAATAATAGCATTTCATTGAGTTGTGATGATTAAAAGAAAATAAACCATGTGAATCATTCCACAGTGCCAGGTACTATTAAGTGTTTAAAATTAAATATCAGTTAAAATTAAAGACTAGTGAAAATATCATGACTTATAAAACATAATTGAAATCAAAATAGTATGTATGGTCCATCTCTCTAGAAAAAAGAATTAGCGTTTGTCTACAGCTAGTGAATATAAACTATTGGTGTGAAAACCAAATAAAAAGACAGCATTTAATACATGAAAGATGGTATATATATTAGGAAACTTTTGATTATCATAACAAGGAACCAAATACAAGAAGACTTAACTAAGTAAAAAGGATTTATCAGCTCATATAACTTAAAAGTCTAGTAGTAATTTGGGGCGCCTGGGTGGCTTAGTCGGTTAAGCGTCCGACTTTCGCTTGGGTCATGATCTCACGGTTCATGTGTTCGAGCCCCGCGTCGGGCTCTGTGCTGACTGCCAGCTCAGAGCCTGGAGCCTGTTTCAGTCTGTGACTCCCTCTCTCTCTGACCCTCCCCTGCTCACGTGCTCTCTCTCTCTCTCTCTCTCCTAGAAATAAAAAAAAAAAATTAAAAAAAAAAAAAGTCTAGTAGTAATCTGCCTCAGGCAGAACTGGACCACTGGCTTACCTGATATCATCAAGACTATCCCTTTCCATTGCTTAGCTCTGTTTTTGTCTTTTTTTGTCTTTCCTATTAAGTGCCATGTGGCTACCAGCAATTCCATCTAGTTTTCTATCTTTTCATCTACCCTAGAGCCTCTCTTTCCTAGTAGTTCCAATAAAAGTCCCAGGATTAGGTGCCAGCGTAAAGCCATGAGTTTGGAATGCTCTGCTAAATCCTTCCTAATAAAGTCCCACAAGTGGAGTTGAGGCCAGTGCCAGTGAAACTACAGTTGACCCTCAAGCAACACAGGTTTAAACTTCATGGGACCACTTGTACATAGACTTCTTTTATAAATACAGTACAGTACGGTAAATTATTTTCTCTAATGATTTTCTTACTAACATTTTCTTTTCTCTTACTTTAAGAATACAGTATATAATACATATACAAATATGTGTTGATTAACTGTTAATATTATTGGTAAGGCTTCTGGTCAGCAGTAGGCTATTACTAGTTAAGTTTTTGGGGAGTCAGAAGTTCTATGCAGATTTTTGAACAATTTTGACATTGTTCAGGGGTCAATTATATATGGATTAGAAAGGTAAGAGAACAAATAAGTGGTTCTGTAAAGGAGATGAAGGGTCCTCTGTCCATAATAAATGGCATGAATGATGGGCATGGAAGAACGGAAGATGTTAGTTTTAGGTTTAATATCAGCTTTCTTTTGAGAATGAAGAATGTAGCCATCTTGTGATTTGTATGATTACATCAAAGAATAGCATGTAAATAAGCAATTCCAAATGCATTTTATATACATATGGGGTTAGTTGTTGGAAATTTTATTAGTGAAAGTAAAGTAAAAAGATGTTTTAAGGAAGGACTTCTCTGTAATTATCACGTTTAAGAGGCATATATCTAACATCTTGTTTAGTTTCACAATTATGTTCAGAAATTGAATTTATATAATTAGTAAAAGGTTACACATTTAAATATTCTTTAATAATGGGATATGTATATAAATGATCTGAAATGAAATGAATTTTAAAAACCAGGTCCTAGTCATAAAATATGTTATTTACTGGACCTATTTAATGTATGTATTTTCTTCTAAAACTGTTCTTTTAAAAATATATTAATTTTATAGGAAAGGAGAAGGAGTTTTTAAATCTGACAACATTTCTACTATATCCATCCTAAAAGATGTGCTCTCTAAAGAAGCTACAAAAAGGAAAATTAACCTCAACATATCATATGGTAAAAAAAAAGAAAGAAAAATGAATTTTTTTCTGGCGTATTTTTGTTGTTAACAATAAGAATGTTTCTGATCAAAGTAACTTATCTAATTGTGTCTGGCTCAACTCCTAGAGATAAATGAAGTATCAGTCAAACACACTTTAAAGCTAATCCACCCAAAGCTGGAGTACCAGTTGCTTTTGGCTAAGAAAGTTCAATTAATTGATGCTTTAAAAGTAAGTATATATTCTGTGGATTCATGATCACTATTTTATTGCAATGGGATTTCTAAAATTATAATGACTTTAAAGTTACACTAGATTGAATTTTGAACATTAAAGTGCTTCTGTTTTTAATTTTAATTAAGGAATTGCAGGTTCATGAAGGAAATACAAACTTTCTGATACCAGAATATCGCTGTATTCTAGAAGAGGCAGATCAGCTACAGGAAGAATACAAAAAGCAACCTGCACATCTGGAAAGACTCTACGGTTAGTGAACTATTGTAGAAAACCTTGCCATATTGCTTTCCTACTGGCTATTTGTGAAGGATCATGTGAGAGAAAATGGGCACAAAGATTTAAGCAAAGACTACAGCATTCATGAACCAGTGACAACCAGTTTTGTCAAATTAGTTTTAATATTTAATGTTTTTATTTGATAAAATGAAAGTGAAAAAGTGAAATAGGTGTAATGCAGTAAATTAATTTCTGTTAATATGAGGAGACCTGGTGTGAAATGAATATAACCTATGAAGCATTAAAATGTAGGTTATATTTCACACAAATAATTTTTAGGTTTTGTTGATGTTGTGAAATATCAAAATGCAGCACTTAATACTTTTTAGGCAAAAGGAATTAAATGATATATTGTGCTATAAATTCATAGTTCAAAACACTTAGCTTTGGTGGTGACAAGTTGGGTGTTTCACAAATTGTCATGAAAAACGGCGAAAGCAAGACGGAGATGTAAAGGAAGGGAGAGAAAGAGGAAGGATGGAACAGCTTAAGGATAACTTTTTTTTGCAATCTTTATATAAGATGTACTGTGCATAGCCTACCTATTTATTTTTAACATCTTCATAATCAGGTGGGATTTTAATCCTTACAACAGCTCTGCATCATAGATGGTGTTATCTTCTTTTTCACATTTTTAAAATTTTAGTATATGTGCTGCTAAAGCAAGCACTATTTGCACATTTTTTTTAAATTGAAATCTGAGACTAAAAAATTTGTTGTCACATATGTAGTGGCAAAGCCTGCATTAGAACTTCCTCACTCCAAACTGCATGCTGTTTGCACTATGCCAGATCTTTTATAGTCAATTGGTATCCTCAATACACACTGATCCTTAAGCCTGCCTAATGAATTTATTTTTTACCCTGGGACTTGCTCACAAAGTATAACAATAATACCTAATATCTTAATATTTATGATATGGCAAACACATGACCTTTTATACTTATAATAACTTAGAAGATAGGTGGTACAAAACCATCTCTTATCACCAGTTCAGAAATCCAGAAAGCTTTGAAAACTAATGCTTCTTCCATAAATCATTTGGCAGCAAATTTAACTTGTATGAATTAATAATTTAATGACAACACCTCACTTAAACTGGCATGAGGTTATAGTCATTTTCCACTTAATGTGACTATTTATCCACATATTTTGTTACAGAAACACTATTCTGTTTTGTTAGCAGATGCTGTCACTCATTCTCCTTGGATACTATGCCATATGTGGTATATTCCTTTTATCTTTCTGAAATAAAAAAATTCTGAAACATGTTGGATAAATCCCAAGAATGGTCAAAATATTGATAGAATATTTTAATTCAAATACAGCTCTTAAGAACAGAATCTGTCTACACTATCTCAAAATGGCCAGCTTGGTGGGAAAAATAACTGGCCAGCAGTTAATTGTCTGAATTCAGTGGATTTTAACCAATTAAGAGGATTTAGCCAAATGATTTGTTGTGAAACTTGCCTTAAAATCCCCCCAAATAGGGTCACCTGGGTGGCTCAGTGGTTAAACGTCTGATTTTTGATCTTGGCTCAGGTCATGATCTCATAGTTCATGAAATCCCACTTTGGACTCTGCAGTGACAACTTGGAGTGTGTTTGGGATTCTGTCTCTCCCTCTCTCTGCCGCTCCCCTCCCTGCTCGCTTGCTATCTCTTTCTCAAAATAAATAAACTTAAAGAAAATCTCCCAAAATAAATATTTTTTAAAGTATAAATCCCTTTAGCCTTGTGTATATTAACTAATGCAGTTATGAGTGCTTAGAAATTTTCAAGTAGTAACTCACTTTCATTAAGTACTGTGTTAATAATTAGTACTAATCAATGATAGGAAATTAACATTTTTCTTTATAGGCATGATCACCGATCTTTTCATAGATAAGTTCAAGTTCAAAGGCACCAATGTAAAAACCAAAGTACCTCTTTTACTGGAGATTCTGGACAGTTCTGATCAAAATGCATTGATTGCTTTCTTTGATGCTGCCTGAAATAGATAAACAAGGTAAAGTTCCAGAGTTGTCTTTTTATACAAAATATGTTAAAACAGAAATACAGGACAAGCTAACTATACATACTTTTATTTCAAATCCTTTTTAATATCATCTAAAAATATTTAAGATGGGACTTCTTTTAGCAATGCTTCTATTTTGAGAAATGGAGCTTTTTAGAAATAAAGAGAATTTTTATATTAAAACAAGTGGAATGATTATAAAGGACTTTAATGATTTTTTTTGCAAGTGGATGTTTTAATTTTTGAGAAATATTACGAAAATAAAAATATATTCAAATACTTAAGCTGCACATATATATGTATAAACTGCTTTACAGTTTTCAAAATGTAGTTACATACATTACTTCATCTGATCTTCATGATACGTATTATTTCGTCAAGTCTATAAAAAAACATTATCTGTGAGGTTAAGGAATTAGGAAGACATGCTGTTATTATTTTGTAAAACTGAGTCCAGATCCCAAGTTCTGTTGCCTGGTTTGTGTCCTAGTTACTGCATACATTGTTAACTAGTGGAAATAACTTACCAATTATTTTTTCTAGGAGTTGAGACTGATATGCAACTGACTTCACTTTTGCTAGGTAATGTTTTTGTGATCCATGCTCAGTTTGTGAAATGCTTGAGTTGGCCCAGTGTGGTAAATTGTGGCCAGGGAAATGAGCAGAGCTTCCACAGATTGAAGGGATCTTAATTTGATGTCCTCTAACTAGTAGAGCTGTACAGGTGTACTATATGTGAATAGTGCAGAAATAGTGAAGGCTTCTTAGATTTTCCTGTACTAGGATCCACTAATTACCTTTTTATCATATATGGAGGGAAATACGACTTTAAGGTTACAGAATACAGAAGTTTTGTTCATTAATCATAATTTATATTTGGCATATTCAGGGAAATATTGTATTTAAAGGTTGTTTTAAAATGGCATAAAGATTATAATGGAAATAAGCTATGTTTTCAAGAAGGGCATACTCATGAATTTGTCAGAAAACAGTAATGCTTCTTAATCATAAACCATTATATTTATTATATGCAAGCCTTGTATATTAAATTTGAAAATTTATTAAAGGCACATATCACAGTTTTATTTTAATAAAGTCATTTTTATTATATTTAACCTACTCCTCTAAATGGAACAAATAATTGTATCAAGATCACTAGAATTTCACTGGTGCTTGTTGTCGGCTGCCACAGTTTGGGGAAAGATGCATCAAAATCAGTGACTGTCTAGTTGAATTTGTTGTAGTACGTTAGTAGTATATACGTAATATATACATATTATATATAATTTAATATATATTAAGGTGCCACTTTGAAATATGTTTATATATAAATATATCAACAATAGTTCAGAGTGGCACCTTACTTAATTGCATCTTTATTACATAAATTAAAAAGCATGACTGAAGAAGCACCTAAATGGTAAGATGATATTATAGTCCAACATCTGCATATCAGTTATACATGAGCAGCGGGTAATGATACATGCTCATTATATAATCATGAGAACCGTATGACACATAGACATTATTACTCCCAATTAATAGATAAGAAAACTGAGGATCAGAGACCTTGAATAGCTGGACCACGATTACCAGGCCAGTAAATGGCTGGGTCAGATTTTAGACCTTGAGAAACCAGTCAGGCTAACTGAAGGTCCAACGGCTAACGACTGGCGCGGCTCACTAATAACTGCTTAAGTTTAATCCAATTTATCCAAGAGACAGCCCTTGCACAGAGCGCAGGGATCAACTAGTTGCCTAGTTTAAAGTCATCAGAAACACCGGACCACCTCTTCGCCCGGCGCGGGCGTTTTTCCTCCCCCGGCTGATCGGCGTTTCTCCGCCTCAGCTCCGTGGCCTTCTTGTCCGCCTTCATTCGCCTGCGACCGTGTCGCCTCGGGTGACGTCACGGGCGTCGGCCTTTTCCATTGGCTCATTTCAATAGTCGCGGGATACTTGAACTGTACGAACAGCCGCCGCTCCGGCGGGCTGCTCGCAACATCTCGGGGGCGTCTTTAGCCCTCCACGCCCGGCAGTTCCTGCGTACGCCTTTCTTAAGCTCCTTGGAACTCCGTGATCTCGAGCGGGCAGGCTGGCCCGGGCTGCAGCGGATTGCTACGGCGGGAGCGTTTCCTGGTGGGGTCGGCGGGACGGAGCACACGCTGCTTGGCGCCGCAGGCTGATCCCGCCGCGACCCCGGGAGCAGTGATGTTCGGCAGCTCCGCGCCCGGGCCTGCGGCCCGCGAGGCGAGCTCGGCGCTGCTAACATTGCAGCATACGGAGCTCCAAGAGGACCAAGAGAACATCAACCCCGAGAAGGTGGCGCCCGCCCAGCAGCCCCGCACTCGGGCCGGGCTGGCTGTACTCAAGGCCGGGAATCCGCGCGTTCCAGCGCCGCAGCAGAGGCCCAAGACACGACGGGTAAAGAGATGAGCAGTATCTGCAGGAGGGTGGGTCGAGCGGGAGTTTTGCACGAGGTTTAGCAGGCCAAGGAGCGTGGCAAGAAAGCATCTTCCGAGCTTTTTTCTTAAGGGAGGCCTAGGTCTTGAGTCACCTTGATTCCTAGTTTTCTGGCGTGTGGGATGCCACTTAATAGCTTATCCCCCATTGCTGTCTTCGCCAGAGCTGATATGTTGCCTGTCTGCTCTTTATTGGGGATGTTTTTCCATAGATAATGGTGGTCAAACCAAGGCCTAAATCAAGCCCTACAACGTGTGTCCTCGCTTTTCTCGCCGCTTTAAAACCCAGGCACTGCCCTAGTGTCTGGACCCTCTTCCTCTCTCCATATGGTTAAGATTACCTCTACTTTAAGAAAGGGTATAAAAAACACTTTGCTTTTAGTAAATTCCGCCATTTTGCCGGATTTGCTCGGTTGCTCCACCCTTGGGCGAAAGTAGTGAACCAGCACCTCTTCGCTGGCTCTCCTAAACTTGTCATTTTTCATCTAGTCCCTCCACCCATCTTGTGGCCTTGATTCGTTTTGTATAATTCCACTTAGTGTGACTCTTTCTATAACTTAGGTAGGAACGCCTGTAGCGAATTTCAACATCCCTTTCTTAAGCCACTCAGACTTTACTGCCTGGACTTTGCCCCAGTTTAATTTCCTGAGAGTATTTGGGAGTAAAAGGAGACACCGAGATCCATAAGGGAAAGAAACCAAGACTCCATTCAACAGGCTCAAAGCCAAATATTTATTCATTTTTAGGTTGCACCTCTTAAGGATCTTCCTATAAATGATGAGCATGTCACTGTTCCTCCCTGGAAAGCAAACAGTAAACAGCCTGCATTTACCATTCATGTGGATGAAGCAGAAGAAGAGACTCAGAAGAGGCCAGCTGAATCTAAAAAAACAGAACATGAAAATGTCCTGGCTTTTAATTCAGCTATTGCTTTATCTGGACCAAGAAAACCACTGGTACCTCTTGATTATCCAATGGATGGTAGTTTTGGTAAGTTTTAAAGAACATTTTTTATCAAATCAATGTAATCATAATTATTAAATACACTGGGGGAGCCTGGTTGGCTCGCTGGGTTGAACTTCTGATCCTTGATTTTGGCTCAAGCTATGATCCCAGGATTGTGGGATCAAGTCCCACATTGGGCTCCTTGCTGAGCATGGAGCCTGCTTGAGATTCTCTGCCCCTCTCCCCAGCTCACTCCTGCACACTCTCTAAAATGAAAAAAATATATAGTAACCTTTCTTTAAAAAACTGAGAAATAAGCTGGATTAATGCTGTTTTTATTTTAAGACATTTTCTTACTTGATCCTTACTACGTAATGAACTTGGTTTAATGTAACAAAGTTTAGAAAGTGTGTGACTCATCTCAGATTTCACAGCTAATATGTTGACCTAGTGATCTATAAATCCTAACTAGGTAGTCCTTTCCACGTATTGTCAATCACATAAATTTAATTAGATCTCAAACACATACTTTAATCTGACCCTGGAAATGTTTGCTTGCTTCTAGTTGTATTCGTAAGACTCACTTTATACACACCACTCAGAATATTTGAATAGGATGCAGCTTTCAATATTGTGATATCTAACATCTCTTACAGCTTTAAGGTAATGTTTATTTTTGAGAGAGAGAGAGACAGCATGAGCAGGGAAGAGGCAGAAAGAGGGAGACACAGAATCCAAAGCAGCCTCCAGGCTCTGAGCTGTCAGCACAGAGCCTGACGCAGGGCTTAAATGGCCAACAGAGGTTGAACTCAAGAATGGTGAGATCATGACCTGAGCTGAAGTCACTTCACTAACTGAGCCACTCAGGTGCCCTCTCTTACAGCTTTAAAATTTTGTTTCTGTAAATCCAATCTGATACCAGAGAGGGACATTGTCCTCCTGTAAGTCAAGTGTTGAACCATGGCTTTGTACTTAACCACATTTAAAGTAGCTGCTATAAAGACAGCTCTGTCAACAGTTCGTGCAATTTCTTTACCATAGGTCTATTGAGTCACTGGACAACTCATTAAATCCAGTCTCTTTAGTTCTACTGTGAGAAGTGATCTGGGAATAGCAGGAAAATCCTTTGGAAGTAATGTTTGTATTTGTCTTTAAAGTTTGCAACAAATTTTAACCTCTAAGTGAACCCTGAAGTGAAAAGATTAATGATATTCTTTGCCTTGAAAGATAATTTAAAATTACAAACATGAATCATTTGTTGACTGTATTGTTAATTTGTTTGAACTGCTCATAGCAAACCTCATTTTCTCATTCACACACTCATAGAAGCCCTGCTTCTTAGTTATTGCCTAGATTGTACTTTGAATATGTCAGACTTTGGGGTCTGTGAACTCTTACAATAAATACTGTATAATTAATACTATATATATAATATATCCAGGCTTTTTTGGATTTCACTTGGTCTTAATAGAATCACTGTGCCATCTGCTCTTATTTCTCATGGAATATGAATGATACTTTAACATAATACCTGATGTTTAAATCGTTTTCCTTTTAGTAGCCTATTAGTATTTTTTCTTACTGACTAAAACCAAGTGGAGAGAAGTACTAAAACCAGAGTGGAATATTCCATGTACTTTTTCATGAGCAGCCCTTTTTAGTTGGATAAAATAAATGCTTTCCTATGGGACTACCTACAAGGGCAATCAGTTTTGGCTATTAAATTAATTAGAAAATTGAACCATGAATTTAATCATACTTTTATATTCTCCCAGAGTCACCACATACTATGGACATATCAATTGTATTAGACGATGAAAAGCCAATAAGTGTCAATGAAGTCCCAGACTACCATGAGGACATTCACACATACCTTAGGGAAATGGAGGTAACAGCTCTCTGAATCCAATTTTTATAGTTACTTATTCATTGTGGCAAAATGAAACTGAGAGGAAATTTTAAGTTCCTTAACTGGTGGTGAATTAGTCTAATGTTATACTTATGTTTCTGCTATGTGGCATCTTTGTTAATGGTAGAATAATCTAACTGCAATTTTAACATTATACTAAGTAACTTTCTCAACAGGTTAAATGTAAGCCTAAAGTGGGTTACATGAAGAAACAGCCAGACATCACTAACAGTATGAGGGCTATCCTTGTGGACTGGTTAGTTGAAGTAGGAGAAGAATATAAACTACAGAATGAGACCCTGCATTTGGCTGTGAACTACATTGATAGGTTCCTTTCATCGATGTCTGTGTTGAGAGGAAAACTTCAGCTTGTGGGCACTGCTGCTATGCTGTTAGCCTCGTAAGTCCAACTTGGTTTGTTGGATTAAGTGATTGGTACCTTTCTGTGTAGGGAAGAAGTTGTGATATTTAACACTGTGACATTTTAATATACACAAAGCAGAGTTGGTGACTACTTTAGGGGTAGCAGCATGAAACTGTGTGGAAACTAATTTAGGATACTAATTTTCCCAGGTCTAGATTCTAGGGTACCTTGAAGATGGAGACTGCCTACATTTTAATACACTTGGACTAGATTACCAAATTTAAAAGTGTGGTTCCTTCCATCAAAAAGTGCTTTCTGGCATAAAATCATATCTTTTCCCCATTAAGACATGGAAATTAAAAACTAAAAATGTTTGTATTTCTAAGAATTTCCTAAACTTTCATTTACTTGAACTCTGGCATTGTTACCATCTTGGAAACGCTTATGCCTCTTATTTCTTTGACCGCCCTAGACAGATATCCCATGAGTCCTGTACTGATTTGGGTCTTTCAGTTACATATATCTAGTCTCTGCTGGAAATGGTCAAGTAGCAGTGGAAACAGGCAACTGGTGGACTGTAGGTTTGGGACTCATTCCATGTATTCTGCTAAAGGGATTTCAGAATTAGATAAACAGCTTGCTTCTCTTTTGGAAGGACTGATTACTTAAAACTTTTTTCATTGTAGAAAGTTTGAAGAAATATACCCCCCAGAAGTAGCAGAGTTTGTGTACATTACAGATGATACCTATACCAAGAAACAAGTCCTGAGAATGGAGCACCTAGTTTTGAAAGTGCTTGCTTTTGACCTAGCTGCACCAACGGTAAATCAGTTTCTTACCCAATACTTTCTGCATCAGCAGTCTGCCAACTGCAAAGTTGAAAGTTTAGCAATGGTAAGTTCTTTTCATTTTGTTCAATGAAGATTCTTAGGTCACAGTTTAATTTTATAGCTTTGGTCAAGGGATTTAGTATTTAATGGCAAATTCTATAGTATAAAGAGAGCCTACCATTGTTGAAATATAACATGAATTGGGAAAATAACTAGGAGTAGTGGAATGAGGATTAAGTCTTGAGAAATGGTAGCCAGAAGAGTTGTTTTAAAAATTAAAAGAGGTAAAAATACAGGATGAAGATGGAGCAAAACACTAAGATAATGGATCAGGGCTATGAGAATTATTTTTCCTCTATGGTTGCCATAGAGCCAGTCTTAAAAACAGGAAAATAATGGGTCAGAAGACAAGGATTTGAGATTTGAATTCTAGAGCTCTTGTGATCATAAAGTATACTTACATTTCCATTGCAGTTTTTGGGAGAATTAAGTTTGATAGATGCTGACCCGTACCTAAAGTATTTGCCATCAGTTATTGCTGCAGCAGCCTTTCATTTAGCACTCTACACAATCACAGGACAAAGCTGGGTATGTATTTCGATGTCTTCACACTTCTACCTTGCAACTTAAACATTTGTGTCAGTTAAGTCAGATACTGTTCTATACGAGAGATGGTGGTCTAGAGGTACTAACCTAGAGAAACTGTTCAGTAATCTACACTGTTTAAAGTGTCTTACCTGTCTAGTAATGTATGTTTGTTAGGTAGAAAGCTTAGTTATTACTTGGATTTGAAAGGTGTACTTAAAGGATCAGGCCAGAAGACCTGCTGCTGGCAGGAAAAGGAGTAAAAATTGACCGAAGTCAGCATAAAAGATGGAACAATGACTCCAGAAAACTAGATTTCTTAGCTGGAGGTGTTAGCCCTGAAATTTAACAAAACTCCAGCTTAATGACAACTACTAACTTAACTGTGTTTGGTGTCTGTTCCTAAAAACAAAACTCAATGGTTCTCTACCCACTTCTCTGCAGCCTGAATCTTTAGTTCAAAAGACTGGATATACCTTGGAAAGTCTTAAGCCTTGCCTCATGGACCTTCACCAGACCTACCTCAGAGCACCACAGCATGCACAACAGTCGATAAGAGAAAAGTATAAAAGTTCAAAGTAAGAATTAACATACTAAAGAAGCTTGCTTTTCCAGGCTATTGCAGGATTCTGAGACCCTTGGCTTTTTCACTTTATCAGAGGATTCATAGAACAGATACAGCCTCCCTAAGAAGAAACTATTCTCTTAGCAGGCTAGGTGTTTTGAGTAGGCTGTAGTTACCCTTTCTATCCTGCAATTGAGGGAAAAGAGGGGAGGGGAACTGGTATGCGTGCATCTTTTGTGGACCAGACAATGATTTCATAACCATTAACTCAATCAGAATAGAAAGAGCAGTTTTGAGTTCCTAGTATATGTGTCCTTCCATGAGCCCCATTACCCAGTATTCGCTGAGTTTTGTTTTTTTTTCCCCCTACTTACAGGTATCATGGTGTTTCTCTCCTCAATCCACCAGAGACACTAAATGTGTAACAGTGAAAGACTGCCTTTGTTTCCTAAGATGTAAATCACTCAAAGTATATGGTGTACAGTTTTTCTAAGGTTTTAATTTTACAATCATTTCTGAATACAGAAGTTATGGTCAAGTACAAATTATGGTATCTATTACTTTTTAAATGTTTTTTTAAATTTGTATATCTTTTGTACATGTAACTATCTTAGATATTTGGCTAATTTTAAGTGGTTTAAAGTATTAATGATGCCAGCTGTCAGCACAATAAGAACTAATAAATGGATTTAGAAAATTTGGTTTTGTAAGTCAAATTTGATTTGACTATGATATCACTCAAAAAAATTAATCTGATTTACTACAGAAGGGCCTGGGAAGGCTTCTCTTGTGTAGGAAAACGGATACAAGTTTAAGCATTCATTTTCCTAAGCAACTGGATCAATTTGGTGACTTGAGCATAATCTGAGCATATCTGGAATAAATCTGTGCTTATTTCATCAGTTGTGATAATCCTGAGAATCTTTTAGCTCTTTGTATACACTAAGAAAATGCTTTTTCATTCCTGATCAACTTTAACACTTTACTGAAGTGACAGTTATTTAAAACCTGTTAGTTAAGTTGTCCAAAAGGTTTATTTTAAAGCATAATGTAAAAAACTATTATGGAATTGACTAGATTTTATAATGGACTTGTGAACAGAAAATTACCCAAAGCACTGAATAAATATCCTTTTAATAGTTATATACACAAATATACAACTATGTTGAGCTTCAATTAGCAACTCTTCTTTTTTCTCTTTTTCACTGGCTTTTTACTTGGTGCTTTTTCTTGTTTTGCACTGATGGTTTGTGTTCTGTAAATAAAATAAATTAACAGTTTACTAACAGTATTAGCACTACAAGCTGATACCATGGATGGTTTGCCAGACTCCTAATATTGTGCTCATTAATTTCGGATTACCAAAATAAGTGGCCTTATTTTTTTCAGTAGAATATAGAACACTTGCCAACAATGAAAATAAAATGCAGTATTACTTTAAAAGTAATCCAGTTTTATAGAATTAGGTCCTAATGTTTTTAAATCTCAGTTTGAAGAAACCACAGAAAGAACAGCTGGATTTCAAATTAAAAGAGGGGTGTCTATAGTAGGACAAGATGAGACTAAAACCAGAGAAGTCTTGAGTATGTGTATACATTTGAAATAAATCAGAAACTTGTTACCTTATTTTCTTTGGATTCTTGTCTGGTTCTAAAATGATCATTTCTTCTTCTTCACTGTCTGAGAGTACTATAGGGGCATCTTAAGAAAATGTTAAGAAAACAATATACATGATCTCTTGGAAATTTTCCACGTGGATTTATGTCAGCAGTTCTATTTCTATACAAATAGCTCAAACTACTCGGAGTTGAGGCTTACAGCACTAGTTGGTTTTTTCCCTTCCCTGAAGTAATTCCTTGGAGCTCTGAAAAATAACACGTAACTATTTCCAAAAAATTCTGTAATTACATGACAATTGCATTTGTACAATGTAGTTGCATTACATTTCGTACATGTCATAATAGAAGGAAAAATCTACATAACTTTATTATAAACAACACAGGAAGGAAAATACCTAGAAGCAGAATTAATGGGTCAAAAGGCATATACATTCTAAAAGATATTTTTCTGAATCCTGCAAAAATACTGTTCTAATTTATACCCCAAAAAATACGTATATGAAGAAGCCATCTTCCTAGTCACCCTTGCCAATGGTGATATTTTTAACACTGCCTAATACAGTAGTCTGAAAACATCCCCTTTTGCCTTGAATTTTCCTTTATTATTTGAGTATTTCCTTTATTTCTCCTGTGCCTTAGTTCATGAAAAATATAATGTGAATTTAACCCTTTCCTAATTGGCACATCATATCAGGTCTTTATGAGTTTACAATTAGTTTCTTTGTGTTGACCTGCTTCAGAAAGGCTTTACCTGCTTTATCCTCCCAATTATCATAGGTCCACTTTTGATTATTCAGCTGAAAATATTACTCTTCAAAGCAGCAACTGATTGTTTGCCACTAACCTTATTAATCTTAGAAAAATATTTCACATATAAAGAGGCATATGCGAGGATGCCTACTGTAGCACTAGAACAGAAAATGGTAACAGAAAATGATAACATTTTTCAATAAGGGAATGATTAGGCCAACCTAGTTATTGTCAAACCTACAATTCTATGCATTTAAAAACGTAGCTGATCTATATGTAACGACATGAAATTCCAACGATTCGTTCACAGTCCCTGCGTTCAAGCAACTTAGATAGGTGTACAAATACAGTAAATATCTAAGGGTCCCAATCAATGGGGATTTTTTGTTTCCTTCAAAAACCCTAGCAGGCTCTCAGTGATGTTTACAGGTAATAATTTCATTCCTTGACGACAGGCAGCTATGCCTATTACATACCTAAACAGTATCGCCTTAACTATTTTTTTCAGCCAGATTTAGTAAATGCACCCTTTAGTTCTCTGCCTAACTTCCTACATCCAACCTTGTAGGATTTGTTTTTACTACATTAAAAAAAAAGATTTGTGATTTTTAATGCAAAAGCAAGACACTGGCTTTCCTAAGCGTAAAAATAACCACAGGTTAAAAACAATTTTCTCCAGTTCTACAGTATTCCAGGTAATTCTAGAATTTTGTGTATTCTAATATTGCTCTGATACAATAGCCATACATGGCTACTTAATTTTATATTAACTAAACTTAAAATTGAGAATCACTGTGTCAGAAACCACATTTCAATTGCTCAGTGTCCACATGTGGCTAGTAGCTATTATATTTATTCAACAGTATACATACAGAATATTCCTGACATTACAGAAAGTTCTATTTGGACAAAACTACTCTAGTAGATGTTGGCTTTTCATGTTTGAGTCTAGAAACTACAGAAGGAAAAATAGCATACAGGAATGAAATCTTGGAAAAACGTCTCCCCCTGAATCTGGCCCAGATATAAATACTAAAGAAAAAAAGAACGAAACATTATTAAATATTAAAAACACCACTACATACCAAAGAGTACTACTACTCCACAAAGACATGCACATTGTTTTAGAAAAGAATTGAGTAATATTGTAGTTTAGCATCCACAGTTTAACTGAAACTTAAATCACAAAATATTTAGCCCCTCTAAAAAACTGCTAATATAAAAATAAGATCCCTACAATAGGAAGATTCACACGTATTACATAAAAGCCATAACTATGAAGTGTTACCTACCTTGACTTCCAACATTGGAGACTTCTCCAGTGTCCATTTTTATACTATCAAGAATGATAGCTTCATCACTGCCACCTTCATCATCCTCTTCCTTCTCAGAGTCTTCAAGATCACCCCACGAGTTTTCTATTCCCTCTCCAATTTGGGCAGTTCCAGGAGTCCAAAGCACAGGTTTAGAAACACTTAACAAGTTAAGAAAACTACTGCTATTTGACGCAGTGTTGAAAAAGATGAGAATAAAAGTTTTAAGACTGAAGTGTTCCTCAAGTTTGTATGAAAAAATTTTACTAATAGCTATACTATGGGATGGCTGACCAATAAGAAAGAAAAAAACGTGTTAACTCAGGTAAGATTTTAAGGAAGCAATGATGAGAAATATCCAGACATACTGGCTTTTAAGGGTTGTACTAATAAATTTGGCAAATGGATGAATAAATAATTTCCAAGAACAATGTGTAATAGTATATAAAATGCCTGACCATGCCATTGAGATTAAAGAAAAATTTTCCAGGGGCACCTGGGTGACTCAGTCAGTTAAACATCTGACTCTTAATTTCAGCTCAGGTCATGATCTTGTCTCAGGTCATACATAATCTTGGTTCATGAGTTCAAGCCCCATATAGGGCTCTGTGCTGATAGTGCGAAGCCTGCTTTGGATTCTCTTTCTCTTGCCACTCCTCGGCTTCCTCTGTCTCTCAAAATAAATGAACAATTTTCCAAAGGAAAATAAAATGTTGTGAACTGATTATTAAGAAACACTTCTTGTTTTTGTAGGATAGTTAAAGAGGTGGATGTTACACCAAGGACTTAATACAATTAATCACTGTCTAGTATCTTAAATGCTTTCTTTAACAAAGCATTGTTTCAGAAAACAAATTTCAGTATGCACACCTTTCCATATACCTAATAATGCCAAAAGTGATGTGATTCCTGTTATAAAAAAAAACACCCAATAAAGATACACTTCTGAAGGAGGTTCAGCTTCGGCAATAATTTCTTCTGCTTTCTCTTCCACATCAGAGGTATCAATAGGGGCCTTTTCCATTTTAAATGCTGTGATTCTTTGGCTTGCTATAGACTCTGCAAAACCAAACTTGCCACCTTCTTTCCTGTATGGGTTTTTTTTTTTTTATTTGGGGGTGAAGAATAGTGAAAAGGGAGGAATGAGAGATGGAAGATCAAACAGGAAGGGAAAAGTTAACCATTTTATCCTTTTGATGGAGGAGAAATATTAGAGAAAAGCTATTTGACTAACTTAACCTCACCAATTTATTATGCTTATCAAGAGAAATAAAAAAGTTACTATAATTACCATTTATTAAACCATGTGCCAGTCAAGTGCTTAAAGTATATCATTCTCGAATCCTCAAACCAGCTCTACCAAATAGGTATCAACCTTCCATATTACAGAACACTGAAATGATGAGTTATAGATCTTGCTAAATGTCACACAGTAGGAAGCAGAGACGGTAACCAACCCCAGTTTGTGTTCCTCTGTTAATTTTGACTATTAGATGCTTTTTCTGAAGAAAATGTTCATTTTTTTAAAAAGAAAAATATGTGGCTTCTCAATACAGATTATGTTTAAATTGGAATACAACATAACAGTTTCATCAACTTTCAAAAAACATTAAGTAGTATGTATATTCAACTCAGTAATATATAAGGTAGATGGAGTATAAAAATTATATGGTTACCCTTGTGCAATAAAAGTCCTTAACAAAAAAAATCTATTAAAAATAATTAAGACCATTTAGTTCTAAAAAAATTAAACTTACCTAACTTTCTGATCATTCTCCAAAGCCTTCTGTATTAGCTCTGTAATTTCCAATACTTTCACACCAGCTATTTTACTACATCTCAATACCTATTTATAAAAGTGAATTCTGTTATTTAAAAACAACAAACCACATAGCTTTCTCTAACAAAACTATGCACATGAGAACAGTTTTTCTATCTTTATAATGTAAGCCTGACCTTTTCCAATATGAAAATACAATGTAAACACAAATTAATGCAAAATGTGAGCATTTTTTAAAAATATCTGAAGGATTATCACATTAAGGAAACAGACCAAAAGCTATTTAACCTGACAGTGTAAAAGATAACATTGAAAAGGCCACAGACATACATACTCAGGGATGCACTAACTATCTTGGAATCTCTGGAAACATGGGCCTGGTAACGGTCTTAATAATGGTAGTAGAAACTAACATTTACAGCACATTTAATAAATGCTATACAGTGCAATATAGCCATATGTACTTATTACATTCTTTTTTAGAAAGGTGTTGATGGTAACATTATTCCCTATTTTACAGATAAAGAAGCGGAGGTACAAAAATATTAAATCATTTGTAAAAGATCAGTTAGTTTAAGGCAGAACTGGAATTCCAACTTTCAAAAAACATTAAGCAGCCTGTGTCCCACCTGTGCTATATGCTATATGTCAATCTATCTTCTAGAAGCCTCCATGTGAATCTGATATGTAGCTGGATTTGAGAACTACTGTTTATTGTACCCAACTTCTGAGAGTAAAACTATCTTTTTACCTTATTTCTACTTTTTTGACACTTTTTTTTTTTTGAATACGGATATGACTTACTTTCCTCACTAGAAGAAAAAATGTTCCTCTACATACAAGGGCTAGACTCTGGATGGCCATAAATGGCCAGGAAGGAAGAAAAGAGGAACCCTTTCAGCCACCAGTCAAAGGAACATAATTAGTATATTGAAACCAGATTCTAACATACCCTAAAATCAAACACTGAAAATATTCTTGATGGATTTTAGTTAAACAACAAAAAGCTTCTCAAAAGGAGAGACCTACCTATTCTTTTTTTTTTTTAATTTTTAAGTCTATTTATTTATTTTGAGAGAGAGAGAGATGGAGAGCGAGGGAGAGACAGAGAGAATCCAAGCAGGTTCATGAACCACAAGACATGACCTGAGCTGAGCCTAAATCAAGAGTTGGACGCTTAACTGACTGAGACACTCAGGCGCCCCAAGACCTATTCTTAATAAAACATTAATCAAAGCACTAACTTGATCTTTCAGCAGCATTATCCCACCACTGGATTGGATAGTACAAATCTCTCGATGCTTGTTCATGGCAATCACCAGCAAGCCATCCATTACACGTTCTTCTCGTTCATTGGGATCCACCAATAAATATGTACTGAAATGAATGTTAAATGGACATAAGCAAACATGAGGCTGAATACTCATCAATTTTAAGATAATGAACATTTTTAAAAGATAGCATTAATAAAGTTAACAGAGTGAAGGTCTGAACCTGTGGATTTGAGTCACTGCAATGGGAAAAGAGATGAGAATTATAGTTTTTATGGATAAAATGAATGCTAAGTGGGTATTAGTAGCTATTAAAGTAAAATCACTCAAGTTCATATTAGTTTTATTTAAATATAATCTAAACCTAATGCTATCACTTTGATGAAATGACTTGTGGCTCACTAATAAAACCTTAGATAACATTAATTTGGTTAATTTTAAAGGCTCCTTAGTATCCTATACTCTGAAGATTTTTCACGTTCTGCTAATGGCTCATTAAAAAAATACTGTCTATTTCGTCACTGTCCAATGTTGGTCTTTAGTCACATGTGGCTACTGAGGGTTTGAAATGCAGCTGGTCCAATTTAAAATTACATATATGGCTCATGTTGTATTTCCACTGGACAGCCTACTTCCTGCTAATGGAATTCTATACTACAATGACTAAAAGTTGAAAGCTTTTCTCTAGTTCTATTCATAAAAATTGTTCAAATATCTTATTTATATTTGGTTGTGAAGAGATTTAAGGGTCAAGCTTTCATTACCATTACATGGACCTACAACTGCTTTTTCTGTTGTAGGAAAATTAACAGTGAGCTGTGAAGAAACTAGAGACATGAAGAAAATTAGATTTTTCCCCCTATTTGTGAACCATTCCCCCTGTGACCTGCTGCCATAACACTCCATCTAATATTAATATGCTCCCTCTAACATGCTCCAAAGTCCTCTACCTTCCATCAATACACAGTAATTTTCACCCCATCTTCCCAAATTACAGCCTAGCACACAGCTCTCCTAACACCTGTACATCTCTAGCACCACCATGCTGCAGTAAATTTATAAGTATTCTATTAAAAGTGTTGTCACTTCTATTGAGAAAGCTCTTTGCCAACTAATGCCCTTACAAAGAAGAAAAAAACCTGTAAGATGCTTTAATATTAGAGGAGGCATTTGTTCACTTGTCCATAGTACATTTGAACAGAACAGAAAAGTTCTAGCTGCATTTCTAATTTCAGCCCATGATAAGAATGAGACCTACCCTTGCTGGAAGAAAGCAAAACTGACACAAATGGGCATGTGGTGGATGCTCAAAGGTACAGGATCACGCTCTTCAGGTGTATACTGTTTGGAAACAGAAGTTTAATGGTTAGTTACGAAACATACAAAAAATATCTTGCACATCAAATATTAAAATAAAAAATGAAATTCCTTTAATCCTCACAGAGTACCTAAGTAACTCTTTTACAATTATGTTTGACTTCGTCACTTGTTCCTTAGAACTTTATGCAGAAATAAAACAAAAAAAAAGCTTTATTGAGATATAAATACCATTAAATCCACTCATTTTAAGTATACACTCACTTTGTAGTAAGTTCATAGTTATGTAACTAGCACCACAGTCCAGTTTTTTAACCTTTCCGTTACTTCTCAAATCTCCTTGAGCCTATCTGCTGTCACTTCTCACTCCTACTCCCAACCCCAACCATTCCATTTAACTGGAATCAAATAATTTTGTCTTTTGCATCAGTTTCCTCTGAAGTTAGCATGTTTCATCCATCTTGTAGTATGTATCAATAGTCTGGTTCTTTTCACTGCTGAACAGTATTCTACTATATGGATACTATATAGATACCACATTTTGGTTTTCAACTAGTTCATGAACATTTGGACTGTTTCTGATTTGGGGCTATTATGAATAATGCTGCCATGAACATTCACATGAAAGTCTTTTACTAGAAGTATACTACCATTCCTCCTGAGTAGATTCCGAGGCATGGAACTATTGGATTGTACAGCTTGACATTTAAGTTTTTAAAAAACTGCCAATCTTTTCCAATGTGACTTTCCATTCTACTTTACTACCAGCAATAACTCTACAGTATTTTTTAATTGATCTTTCTCTTTTACTTTCTTATACCAATTCCCTTATCTCAAGGAACAGGTCTCTATTGTTAATTATCCTTTGTCTCTACTTCTAAGTCTTTTTTTTTTTTAATTCTTTTAATGTTTATTTATTTTCAAGAGACAGAGAGAAAGTGTGAGCAGGGGAGGGGGGGAGAGAGAGGGAGACAAAGAATCTGAAGCAGGCTCCAGGCTCTGAGCTGTCAGCACAGAGCCCGACGCGGGGCTCAAACCCACTAACTTTAAGATCATGACCTGAGCCTAAGTTGGATGCTTAACCAACTGAATCACCCATGCACCCCAACTACTTCTAAGTCTTTAAAGAGTCTCCTCTAGTCTAATGCCTAAAAGCAGCATATGAATGACTGCTCAGAAAATTAGGCATGTGATGTTTCCATTCACAACTTCAAGACTCAAACTATCCACGGTGTACTTTCATTATTCCAGCATGAATTCATATAAACTGAAGCTGACATATTGGGCACAAAAGAGAAAGGCAATGGAAATAATTAAAGTCAAGTTTTCAAAATGTGGCCCTTACACTGGCAGCATCAGTATCACCTAGGAACTCCTTGTTAGAAGTACAAATTTGTAGATCCTACCCCTATCCTATTCTGAGGGTAAAGTTTAGCATATGTTTTAATAAGCCTTCCAGTTGTTTCTGGAGGACTTTTGCCAGAGAATAATAAGCACAAGTATCTCTATATGCTGAGAATCATGTATTTTTCACACATGTGGCCCCTAAACATAAGCCAACCATTTCATCTAATGCTCAATCCCCAAAAAAGCCATTTAGTTTTATTCCAGAAAACTAAGATAGGGTGTGCTTTTACTGACACTTTAATACAAGAGATTTAAGAGATTTCAAGGACAATTCTGACCATATACAATTTAGATTTATCAATTAATTTCAGGACATACCTAATTACCATCTACAATAAGAATTCACTAATAACAAGTTGCCTGCACCTGAAGGTTATTGATTCATTGATAGGAATAAGCCTGGCTCAAATCATGGAAGCTTACCAGGGTTACTTCATCTCCCTGGACAGAGACATCAGGTCTTCGGAAGTGACACAAGGCTACAATTGCAGCAATGCTGGCAGCATCAATAATATTCCCATCATGATTTAATAAATGTAGGTCTACACGTATTTGCCAAACCTGAACGTGAATTCAAAAAAAAAATAAATCCTAACTGATCACAACCAGTGGCTATATATAAGGAAAAATAATATTGTGTGCAAATTTTTCTCTTGTTGTTAAAACATGCAGTTACTCCTTCTATCAATAAAAATACACTTAGAAAACGATTAAGCTAGGCCAACGTCTCACATACCAATTGTTCACCTTTCTATGAGTCATCTGACAACAGTAAAATATATACTTTAAATAACTATACAATTAATACCAAGATTTCCCCAACCTCAAAGCCTAAACATGTTTTTACTGTGTCTTCCTAACTGAAAAACTGCAAACTCTTAGGTCTTGACAATATTTATAATGACCCTACAAGTAATCCAAAGAGGAAGAATCATATTCAAGGACAGTCAAAAAGATAGTCAAAATACCCTAATGAAGAATAAAGTTCTAAAATCATTATGCAGCACAATTTATTGTGAGTAATATTTCCAGTGTCCATCTACTACTGACTCCCTATAAGCCAATTAACCCTGTATAAGCCAATAAACTTAAACAAAAGAAGGATTTAATCTGTTCTTCAGTTCTTCATTCATGAAAAAGGAACATATTACCTGCTTCTATCAACTCACTTAAAGAACGTAAGAAAGCAAATCAGAATATATGAAAAACCACAAGTTCTTTGAATAAGACATTTTTACACACATCCAAGTTGATGCTTTCACCAATGTTTATGTCCCTTCAGAGAGATGATATCAAGTTCTATGCATAGCAGTCATGAACATTTGAAGTGAAGTGAGTCAGTATAAAATTGAATTAACAGAAGCTGAGAATAAAAGTATAGATACAGGAATCCATGAATCAACAATACCAACCCAAGATTATTAGTCCCCACCTTTTCACCAGCAACAACACAGAGAGATTCAGTATCTATACACTTTGAATTTCTTAGACATCTTTCCAAGAGTCGATTCAACTTCACCAAGAGATCTGACTGCCTATGAAAATAGAAATGGGCTAAAGTCATGAAATACAGCAAAAGGCATTGAAACAATAGCTTGCTGTTAGGTTCTCCTCTGGCTAAAGCAGCTTTAAAAAAAGATTTAAATACCTGCCAGGTTCAAAAGCTGGAGCAGCCATCTGAGAGAGTTCAAGGTTAAAAAAAAGAATACCTTCTGTTGCCCTATTGAGTTTTGGAGAAACAAGTTCACAGGAAACCTGTCCAAGAACTCTGCAAAGATAAAGTACAAATCTGTTAACTAAATATATCACCTTTCCAACTAAAAATAAAATGTAAAAGATACCAATTAAGTTTCATTCTTACTCTGAGTGATAACATATTCAGTATGTTATTAGAAGTTGAAATTATGTATAAAATATAGTAAAATAGATACAGAAATAAAACATATTGGCATACCTCCAAAAATAACAAGAAAAAACATCACTACAATATTGACTATTCTATAGACTTTTTTTTTTAAATCAATGATCTTTACTTTGCTTTTCTAAAACAAGTATCTACTGAACAAGATGGCATGAAAACTTGAGATTTCTTAGTAGTTTCCATATGGCATGGCTGGCTAACATCTGAGCAATATCCTCACAGCTTCCAAACGAATATTAAAAACCTAATTTTCACGGCAGGAAAATGAGAAAAGTAGGACTACAAACTCGGGGCAATTACTGCTGGCTGTCCATATGACTTGAAAAGATCAGAAACTATGTGATAATCATGTGACAAAAAATGATTAAAAATTTAAATGCAACTACAAAACCCAAGAACTCTTGCATTAAAGAAAATATTCTTGGCAGCGAAACAAAGCAGTTGTTTCAGCTAAGTTGCCCACAGTACTTAGCTGCTTTGTAAACAACTGAGTCAATAAGGTTCTTTTAAGCTTCTCCCTATTGCGCCTTTGAATAATTTGAATCCTTTGTTACCTTGTTTTCCCAAGTTCCACAATACAGCACCCATAATCTGTTCCAAACGTGATCTTGATGTTCCTATAGTCATAGGTTTGTCTGCCGTCCAGCCGCTGTAAGCACAACATCCATTCGTTTATTCCTTCAACAAATATTTACTGAGCAGCTACTTTATGCCAGGCCTAAACACTTGGGAAAAAAGTGGGATACTAACCACTTCCCATAGGAGAGTGGAAACTGCGTGCCCCAGCACTGATAGTCGTTGGGGTGACTGCAGCTTTCAACTAAACTGGAGCCAAAAAAAAAAAAAAAAAAAGCGCCTTAGGGATTGGGGGAACGCACCGGCGATTCTCTCCAGGGGCTCCCCGGGCCTGCGACTGCCGGTTCTGCACATCCAAGCCGGAAGGCTGCGAGCGGCCGTGCGACCAGAGGGACCACGCACCGCGAAGTTCCCCGGGGTTATTTACCTTCTTCTCTTCGATGGCGTGGAGTAGGAAACGGCGCTCGCAGTTTGAAAGTGGCGTCTCCTTCATGCTGTAGGATCACGGGACACACTAGCACCGGAATCCGCTTGGAAAAGTGAACTTGACCCCCTTCACGCGCCCTAGCTCGCTCGGACGCGCAGGACTTTTACGTCATCAAAACTCGGCGGCTGAAGGTGGGAAAGCAAAGGCTCGTGCCGTCGCTAATGCGCAAGCTCAAAGCCAGGTTGGCGCCCGCGGAGCTGGCTAGATAGGCAAGTGAGTTTAAGGACTCAAGTTTCTGAACGGAAAGGTCTATTTCTTTATCATAACGTGTAGGGAAGACAAGGACACGAAAATAACTATCAAGGATAGAAATTAATATCAAAATTAATATCAGTATAAGGCTTTCACATTTCACCTTTTTTTCAGTTTTAGCAGGGTAGGCTAGACGGGTATTATTGTTATTTTACAGGTGAGGAAGTTGAGATTTAGCCAGTAGTAGAAAGCTGCAGAGGCAGAGTTTTTTCAGTAGCATTTTCAGTAGAAAAACGCTGGAATAAACGGGCGTAGGTGGAGAGGAGCGAGGAGAGGAAACTTGAGATGTTGAGGCGGGGTATTGCGGGCTGAAGGTGAAATCTCGTAGACTCGAGAAGTTGACAAGAATTGAGAATACTGCCGTTTTTTAACAGTGTTAACAACCACCGCTCGCTGAAACAGAATGAGTTTATTTTTTCGGTCTCCCCAGTTATTTTAAGCGGATAAACTTATTTGTATGGGCATAAATGAACCGGATGCTCGTGCCGCCAACCATTCGGCTTTTTTGGAGAGGCAGTATGAAGCGTAGTTAAAAGCAGGAACTCCAAACTATGTGGGTTCAAAATCTGACTCTGCCTTTGACTAGTTCTGTGACCCTGACCAAGTTAGCTTTTGTGCATTACTTTACTCATCTGCAACAAAGGAGTATTAAACCTATTTATTATGAGGTATAAAAACGAGTTAATACATGTAAAATGCTTAGAACAGTGCCTGGCCTGGAGTAAGTGCTATTTAAATGTTTGCATAGTATTTTGTTAATATTTGATTCAGAGGTAATAGGCACTGTAACTCTTTTATAGGCTCCATTCTACTATTTTGTCTCTTCTTACACGGTTTTTTTTTCTACCAGAGATACATTGTAGTTTCAGTTGTACCACTTGTAATCCATGTGCTCAATAAATTACTTACATTTTTTTGTGAGGGTCTTTTGTGTCTCAAGAATAATTCATGTGTTACAGAACTGGGGTAGACAAAAATCTGTTTCTCAACAAATTTGTATTCTCTTTGGAGCAGGCAAGCAATAAATCTTAAAAATGTGAAACAGGTTCACATACGAATGCTATCAGAGAATCGTGATGCTATACTAATAGGGGTGCTTGCAGAACGAGGTTGTTTCGTAGAGGTGGCATTTGAGTTTAAGTAAATCCTCAGTGATGAGAAGGAGCAGCCATGATATCATCTGGAGGAAAGGAAAAGTGTTTCAAGCAGGAGGAGCAACATGAACCAAGAATGAGACAGGATGCACTTTTAACTTGGCTTGGAGACAAGAGTTGTAAAGGAGGAAAGTGGACAGAAATTAGGTCCACATGCTCAGACAGTTGATTGATTTTCACAGTAGGCAAGGGGCTTACAGAGTAGGCCATTCAAGTCCTTTTTACAATGTAAGTTCTTCCATAATACAATTTCACAACAGAACTGACTGACTTCATCGTTTAAATCCTTACGTTCTTTTAGCGGGCATTTACTAATTACTCTTCCTGTCAGAAATGAAATGGACCTTTATTGAGGTAGTCTATCCTTTCCTGGGGAGCAGGTTGGTAGTGGAAATAGAATGGAGTTCAACTTCAGTTCAAATGGACTTTGGATGAGATAATTTCTGAGCTTCAGCTTCTGTATCTTAGTTTGGAAATAATAATTACTTTGTGTAAAGTTGAAAGAATCTAACACAGTGTTTTGAACAGGATAGTCATTCAAATACTAGTTTCCTTCCTTTTTTGGCTTGGTAAAGGCTTCCTTGAAACCACCCAGATTTGCCATCTCACATTGCTGTTCTGGGATTGCTGCTTGATTACTTTGCCTTTGCTTTCCTCCACTTTGGTAGAATTTCCACCACTGTTCCCTGTCGGAGGCCGGCTCCAATAGGTCCAGGGGTCCCTGAAGGATGGACGGTGTCAGTGAGAGAGAGAGACAAGAGTGAGAGAGCCCTGAGATTCTTTCTGATCACCAGGCAGGCATTTCTGTCCTGTCAGTTTTTGTGTGTTTATTTAAAGGTTCAGCAACAAGATGAAGTCAGAGAAAGGAATTTCTTACAATGGGAGGCCTTTTGTGATAACAGTAGTAGAATTATTCCGACCAAGGAAATAACAGAATGTTCTTAGTGAAAAATAGGATAACATATCGGTCAAATTGTATATAGATAATCTAGGAGTATTTTGTCTGGCTCTCAAGAGGATGAATGTTTCTGAATTGGTTTGTTTGTGGAGACTATCATGGGGGCCCTGAATGGGTCAGTCTTTTGCCCCTGAGTTATGTTTTAGCTACTCCTATCTATCCTCATCCCAGCTGTCAGTATAAGGGAGGATGTTTGTGGAATGTAAGCCTTGAGGAAGGGACTGATATGTTTCACCGATTAGCAAAGATATAGGTAGTAACTATTTTTTGCTCTTAAGCCCAAAATAGGCCCTTAGTCTCAGGGCCAGACTCAATTGCAATTCTTGTGTTCTTAACCCCCTAAGTCTCAGAACTGCAAGGCCCATAGGAAGAGCCTTTTGACAATCACCCATAGAGCTTTCATCTAAAATCTCTTTTGTAAAGGCAGGAATATGCTTTTCCTTCTGAGGTATCTGTATTAAGAATATGGGTCTGATATGGAATATTGTGAGGCCTGGTCAATACCAGCAGGCTTATATCCAACATGAGCCAGTAGTAGCAGAAGGAGATACCGGTTTTCATATCTCATGGTAGGAGCTGCAAACATTGCCACTTCCTTGCTGTGACTGCCATCCAGAGAGGCTGGTGTGGCTTCCGGCAGTTCCCTACTTTCATTATCATATTAGTGTAATTTTAACACTGAAGTATTTGCCTTTATTGGAGTTAATCCAAAGATATACAATCCATCTCCACTCACATCTACATATTATCACAAAATACGTTTACTTCATTACCTCATTTTTAGTAAACTTTTGAACCACCCAAAGAATCTTTGTTTTGTGTTTTCAGGGGAGAAAAAGTTTTTGAAGTTTGAAAAGAGGTTCAGATAGTGTTGTACATTCTGCTCTTACAAAGGAATCTATTAGACTTAACATATTAACCTGGATTATGTCTAAAAATAACCCATCTTTCAACAAAATATTTCAATACACATCTTTTTTTCCCTCTTTTTTGGACATCTGTTGGTTTTTCTGGCCAGCACCTTCTATTTTTTGTAGAAATGCCCTTTCCTGATCCCACATTATTCTGATGTTGACGTTAATGCAGGCATAGGTATGACCAGGCCCTATTAAGCATGGAACCCCTGTCCCTTTCTCCTCATTACCTGTTCACCCAGGCGGGGCTAAACAGACTTCTTTCATCAATCTTCACATGCGAACTCTTGGAGAGAGTAGGTCTTTCCCTCTCTAGGATTATGAACTTTAAGAACTAGTCAAGTATGTAACTGTCAGGGGCCATGTTGCCACCACATGGAGAGAATGTGTTTGAAAATTAAGTCAGACAGAGGTCAGCAAACTGAGAGATCAGGGAGAAAAGCAGAGCCCTTATGTAGAAATAGTTTGCACTAGTTCTTGGACTTTCCATTTGATGAGCCAATACATTTGAATTGGTCTTTGGTTTAGTGTGTCCAGAAGAATCCTGACTACTTCTATTAAAGTATAAAGATCCATGTCTTATTAACCTTTACAGCACCCACTGAAACTGGCAGTGTACCCTGTAAGTCTATTATGGCACAGATGGTGAGAAAAATAAATAAGTGGATAAATAAATGAACAAATAGAATCTTACAATTTTATTTGCCATATATGTCTGCTGCACAATTCGTCTACATAGAAATTGGTTTTCCATAAATTATCCTAGAAAGAAATAATGCAAAATGTTAATTTTGGTTTATCTCTGGGTTATCTCTGGGTTATCTCTGGGATTCTGGAATTTTTTAAAAATTTTCTTCTTTATGAATTTCCCAGATCTTCTCTAAGGCATATGAGTAGCTTTTGTCATCAGAAAAAGTAAAAATAAAAATGTGTTTTCCTTTTCTTGTTCTGACACATTTCACTTTTTCCTTAAAGAGATTTTGCCTTTCAACTACATTTTAACAAAGATATTTGTTGTTGTTTTCAAGACTCAAACTGGAAACCACTTAGTTAATATGTGAAAAGATTTTATGCATTGACAACTGCTGTAGTCTGAATATTTGTGTCCCCCCCCCCCCGCAATTCATCTGTTGGAATCCTAACTCCCAAAGGGGATCATGTGAGGAGGTGGGGGGTCTTTGGAAGGGGAGGTTGGAGTCTTCATGAATAGAATTAATACTCTTAAAAAGAGATCCCACAGAACTTCCTGGACTCTTCCACCACATAAGGATGCCATAAGAGGTCTGCAACTCAGAGAGAGCCCTCATCCATCCATGCCAGGACCTTGATTTCAGTCTTTCAGCCTCCAGAATGGTGAGAAACAAATTTCTACTGTTTATAAGCCACCCAGTCTGTGGTATTTTGATTATAGCAGCCTAAACAAAGACAAAAATGACTAAACACTGATAAATCACAGGTAGTGTGTTTTTCCCTTCTATATTTTTCTTTGATATTATAAATTAAAAACCTTACATTATCAAGTTTATCTCTCATTTCTATGGAATAGTTAAAAGAGCTTCCTTTTCTTTCTTAATCATTTGCTATCCTCAGATATCTATATACGATCTCATATTATTTTACGATTTTCCTGTATAATTAGAGGAATAAAAAATTTTATCTTATAAATATGACAAAATGGGGGAGAGTAGAAATGGTACATTTTGATTTATGCTGCACACAGATAGTTGTAACAAATGGGTAATCCTGGACACACAAAAAATTAGGCATAACACTGTCTCAGGAAATGGCTAAAGCTCTTTGATCTGTTCTTGTCTGTAAAAAAGAAGATTCATGCTCATTGATAAAAATCTGTAGGAAATTATGTGGTTTAATGTCTAAAAAATAAATATGTTCCAGAAAAGTTCTGTGCCAATTAGATTTCTACAAATAAGACCATATCTTAAGTAGAATTAGAAATAGTAAGATAAAATAATAAAAGTAGAATTTGTTGTTATAGGTTAAACTCATTGTAACTCCAATAATTATTATGAGGTATATGGTAAATAAAATAATGCCCCCCCTAAAAGTATCCTCATCCTCATCCCAGGAACTTGAATATGTTACCTTGTATGGCAAGAGTTATTTTGCAGATATGACAAAATTAAGGATTTTGAGATGGGAACTTTATTCGTGTGAACCCAATGTAATCACAAGGATGCTTATAAGAACGAGGAGGCAGTAGAGTCAGAGAGAGGGAATGAGACAGAATGTGACAACAGAATGTATAAGAATGTGACAACAGAAACAGATCAGAGAGGAGAGAAGATGCTAAAACTGGTAGATTGGAAGATAGAGGTTATGGGCAGGAATGTATGAAGCCTCTAGAAGCTGGAAAGGGCAAGGAAATGAACTCTCCCCTGGAATCTCCAAAAGGAATGTAGCCATGTGGATACATCTTAGATTTCTCACTTCTAGAACTGTAAGATAATAAATTTATGTTACTTCCAGCCATTAAGTTGGTGGTAATTTGTTACAGCAGTAGGAAACTAATAGAGATTGTCAGATAAAAATGCAGGTGCAAAGTTACAATTGAATTTCAGTAAGCAACAAATAATTTTTTTGTATTATTTATGAGTATCCAATTTGTTCCAAATATTGCATGGGACATACTTATACTAAAAAAATATTTGTCGTTTACCCTAAAATTCAAATGTAATTGGGAATCCTGTTTATGTGTTTTTGGTTTTGGTTTCGGATTTGGTTTTGGTTTTGGTTTTTACTAAATCTGGAAACCCTAAAGATTATAGCTGACTTACTTATTCACTTGCATATTAATTTCTACCGCTAGTTTTATATGTGAAGTTTTCTTAAAGGAAGATGACTGTATTCATTATGTTATATTGTTGTAGGAAATTATAATATTCACGAAGCAATTTTTACCTGGAAATTCCTCATTGCAGTGTGAGGATGTATAGTTAAAAATATGTGCTAATGGCTCTTTTCTATGTTAGGAACTTCCTCTCTGGCACAAAAAGGGAAAGTCTGCAGATAACATCTCATAATTTTAAAGCTATATGAGGGTCTGAAAGATTATGTAGTACAAGGCTTGCAAAGTCAAGTGACTTCAGGGTCCAGTCAAATGAGTGAAGCTGGTTCGTTATAGGACCATAGGAAGTAATAGGACTGTGGTGACCCACACAACGCATGCCCTTTCTAAGGGGATCCAAATATTGTTAAAACTCTCTGATAGCAAAACAAAACATAGGCTGAATTTTCTTAGGCCCTCTCTTAGTCTTCATCAACCCAATCCATCTAAATAAGCTCTTGAAGTGCAGTATGCTTGCCAAGCAAATTTACCCTTCTGTGGAGTTCCTTAGTCCCTTTCAGCCAGATTTTTGGTCCCAAACTCCTCCTTTATAAATTCCAGAATGTCTACTGAGCTGACTTCATCTTTAAAAACCATCCAAATTCTTGCAACTTTTAAACATGATCACTGACCATCAGTATCAGCATCACCAGGGTACCAGTTGAAAATTCAGATTCTTGGTTTCCACCCAGACTTACTGAATCAGAAACTTTGCAGGAAGGTTCCTACAGGTTTTGTTTAAAAAAAATCCTTCAGATGGTTTTTATGCACACTACAGTTGGAGAAGCACTGATCTAAATTTCTTGGAGAAAGAGATATGCTTGTTCTTGTCCATAGCTCTGGGATTCCCAGTCTATTCTGTGTAAAATGTGCTTGCCGATGTCATCTACTCCCCTCCCCCAGGTGACACTGCTAAGGGGTTACAGATTTCTGGAGTGAAGTGGAGGCAGAAAAGAAGTTATGGAGTTCCTAATACGTGCTAGGCAGTGTGATTGGTGCCAGCAAAGTTGTGCTGTCATATAAAGATTTCCAACTTGCTCTTCACTGATTTTATAGGAGAGCTTCCAATTACAACCTAAACTTGAGCTATATTTCACTCAACAGCACGGATTTAAAAAAATTAATAGACGTTTTTAAGAGCACAGCAAAATTGAGTGGAACAGAGTTCCCATATACCTCTCCTTCCCCATCCCCACTACATACTTGCAACTTCCCCCACAATCAATATGCCCCATCAGTATGTGTCATTTGTAACAATTGATGAACAAATGTTGACACATCATTATCACCCAAAGTCCATAATTCACGTTACAGTTAACTCTTGGTAGTGTACATTCTACGGGTTTGGACAAATGTCTAATAGCATATAATCGCTAATAGTGTATCACACAAAATAGTTACATTGCCCTAAAAATCACCTGTGCTCCACCTATTCATTCTTCCCTCTCCTCTAACCCGTCACAGCCACTGACCTTTTTACTGCCGCTACAGTTTTGCCTATTCCAGAATGTCATGCAGTTGGAATTATACACTATATTACTTTTTCAGATTGGCTTCTTTCACTTAGCAATATGCATTGAAGGTTCTTCTGTGTCTTTTTGTGGCTTGATATCTCATTTATTTTTATTACTGAGATGTACCATTATTTGTGTATCCTTTCACCTATTGAAGGGCATCTTGATTTCCAAATTTTCACAATTATGAATAAAACTACTATAAACATTCACGTGCAGGTTTTTGTGTAATCAGTCTTCAACTCATTTGGGTAAATGCCAAAGGGCACAATTGCTGGATCACATGGTAAGAATATGTTCAGCATTAGAAGAAACCTGTCAGACTATATTCCAGAGTGGCTGTATAATTTTGCATTCCAACCAACAATGGATAAGGGATCTTGTTTCTCCATATCTGCACCACCATCTGCTTTTGTGAGTGTTTTGGGTTTTGACCATTCTAATAGGTGTATGGTGGTATCTTGTTATTTTAATTTGTGATTCCTTAATGACATATGATATTAACATATGTTGAGCAAATACATATGCTTATTTGCCATCTGCAAATCTTTGGTGACGTGTCCAGATCTTTTGCCCATTTTTAAATTGAGTTTTATATTTTGTTACTCTTGAGTTTTAGAAGTTCTTTGTAAAAAAACTTTTTTAAGAGTTCTTTGTATATTTTGGATGATAGATATGTATTTTGCAATATTTTCTCCCAATCCGTGGCTTGTCTTCTCATTCTATTCTGTCAGTGTCTTCCACAGAGCAGAAATTTTTAATTCTAATGAAGTCCAACTTGTCAACGTTTCTTTTATGGATTGTGTCTTTGGCATTCTATCTAGAAAGTCATCCTCTCCAAACCCAATATCATCTAGATTGTCTCCTCTGTTCTTAAGTGTTGTCTAGTTTTTCCATTAGAATCCTTAGCATGTTAATCATAGTTATTTTAAATTTCTGGTCTGATCATTCCAACATTCTTGGCATATCTGAGACTGGCTCTGATGTTTGCTCTCTTTTCAAACTATATTTTTTGTTTTTTAGTATATCTTGTAACTTTTTTGTTGAAAACCAGACGTCATGTATTGGATAAAAGGAACTGGAGTAGATAGGCCCTTAGTGTTGGTGAGGTGTAGTCCTATGATTTGGTCCCACTCTTTTAGTGAGCCTGTGCCCTTAGGCTGTGACCTTTACAAGTGGTTCTTGGTTTCTTACCCACACCTTCCTTAGGTAAGACAGGAAAGTAGTGGGGAATGGACTCTGGTTTTCCTTATTCCTCCCAGGGCAGGTAGGCTCTGGTAAAACCCCATTCTGTTGGGCTCTGGTGACATAGTTCCTCTTATGGCAGGCCTTATTAAGAAAAGCCAAGTGTTCTGCCCCATGTCAAAATGTCTGCTTTTCCCCTCCCCTTGCCAGAACCATGAGAAGACTTTTTCCCCAATCTTCACTGTGAGAGCCTGGTTGGGCTTCTGGAGGTAAAACTCACAGAAGAGTGGGAGTCATCCTATGAGTGGCCCCCAACTGGAATCTTTAACTCTCAGACTTGTCTACACTGAACGCCAACAATTAGTCTGTTACAGCTTGGGTTTCCTACCACAGAGGTTCCTGTGGAGATTTCTGTATGTGAGTTTCTGTTCTGGTAAGTTGTGGTTCTCTGTATCTGCCTGTCAGCTTCTCCAGATTTTGCAGCAGTGGTTTGTTCTATGACCTCACTTCTGTGACACATCTAAGAAAGTTGTTGGTTTTTAGTTTGTTCAGCTTTTTTTCTTTTCCTGTGGACAGGAGTGATCATTTCCAAGATGACTGTGCGCTAGACCAGAAACTGGAAGTCACGTGAAGTAAAAACTTAAAACAGATTATTTTATTTAACAAACATGCATGTAGCACTTACTGTGTGCCAGGTCTTGATTTAAACACTTATAAATATTAATCCTAATACTACCCTATGAAGTAGGTGAAATTATTATCTCTGTTTTACAGATGGATTTCTATGCCAAGTGTATGATCTTCACGTTGACAGTGAATCAATTTATTTTCTTTTTCTGTTAGGATCTTAACTTCTCTCTATTACATTGATGTCTACAGTTGACCCTTGAATAACATGGTTTTGAACTACATGGGTTGACTTATATATGATTTTTTTTCTGATAAATACAATACATTACTGTAAATGTATTTTATTTTCTCTAGCTTTTTTGTTTTAAGAATCCAGTATATAATATATGTAACATGCAAAATATATTTAGTCAATAGTTTGTGTTATTGGTAAGGCTTCTGGTCAACAGTAGGCTATTAGTAGTTAAGTTTTTGGGGAGTCAAAAGTTATATGCAGATTTTTGGCAGTGTAGGAGTTGGGGCCTTAACACTCCTAACCCTTGCATTGTTCAAAGATCAGCTGTACATAGAGAAGAAAGCTATTATTATTAGATTACCCAAACCCAATATCTTATGTTCAGACTTGACATGGAATTAGAAGTCCAGTCATGAAGTAGGGCTCATTAATGCAAAGAGACATGATGAGATCCAACTGTAATCCCAATACTTGCATACAGACAAGAGTGAGATTGTAATTTAGCTTTTATTAATAAGCAGTAGGAGAACTTGTACGTGCAAAAGTGGTGTTGGTTCTTGATTGAGAGACTCTTACAGAATATGTCATTTATACGTAAAACCTTAGCCACTCTCCTTTAGTCCTAAAGCCCAAGGATGTTGCACCTATAACTCTTTATTCAAATTAATGATTTAAGAAGAAAGGATTCTACTTTATTTCTTGTTTTCACCTTGTTTACCTATACCTAAAGTTGCCTAGGAAGGAAGTCTTAGATTGTTTCAAAAGCAGCAGTTTCAGCAGAAGTGGGAGAATACCAGATGATGGTGACTGTCAAGAGAGGTAATAATGGACAGCCAAGACAAAAAGGGGGTTTCATGTGGGCATGTCTCTTTAACAAGCAATAAAGTATTGTTTTGAGTTAGTACTTCAGTGATAGGCAGCCTCAAAGATGCCCTCATTGATCCCCACTTTCTGGTATTCAAGGCCTGTATAATCCTCTCCCTTTGAGTGACTTGCCTTGTACCAATAGGCTACCTTAACACTGAGGGGATGATGCCCCTGTGATTAGATTACAAGAGGATGTAAATTCCATCTTTCTAGGAGTTTCTTTCCCTTGTTGGCTTTGATGAAGCAAGTTTTATGTTAGGGGAACCCATATAGCAAGGAAGTAAGAGTGTCCTCTGGCCAACAGCCTTACAGATATTGAAGCCCACAATCCACAGCCCAAATGGAATTGAATACTGCCAGTGATCACATAAGTGAGCTTGGAAACAGAGCCTTCCCGAGTTGAGCTTTCAGATAAGACCTCAGCCCTGGCTGATCTTGATTGCAGCTTTAAGCAGACCCAACTGAGTTGTGCCTGGATTTCTGACGTGCAGAAACTATGAGATCATAAATGTGTATTGTTTAAGCTGCTAAGAAGCAATAAAAAGCTAATACAATTTCTAGCACAAACTCTTAGGTAAGCATTTCTTCTGGATTTCCTATTTCCACTGACCTCATCTTGCTGATAGTACAAAGAAAATCTACATTTAATATTTTGCAACCTCCGAGTTTATAAAAATGATGCTAAAATATTTTGTGAAGGAATTTGTAGTACATAAATGCTAATTCTGTATCACTGAAATGTGCGTTCTCCATGACCAGGAATTTTTTTGATGATCTCTAAGAGGTTAACTGAAAAGAAAGCATGGTTTCTATCTCAGGAATTTTGCTATAGTTAAATACTACTGGATTAGGATAATTTTCATCTATGGCAATATAAAATGTAGGGTAAAATGACTTAATATGCAGATGTAAAAGCCTTGGCCAACTTTACTTTTACTGAAAACAAAAAAACTGAGGCCTGAACATATAGTTTTTGAAAGTCATTGACAAGCAAAAATCCATTCAGCAGTGGAGTTTCTTAAATCTGTTCTGATAATATTCTCTGAAAAGGTAGATGTATATTGGAATATCTGTTATGAGTACATATCTGTAAAAAGAAATACCCGTATCTGCTTATAAACAGAGACTAGATGGGAAGGCTGAAATTAACAGAGATTATTTATTATGTATGATGGTACCATTTGTCTTTAATTTTTGTTTCTGATTTTACTAATAAAAATTAGATTGTGTAGCAAATAAGAATCTAAAAGAATGTAGTCATTTATATAAATATTTTTGTGAGCATGCTATGTACCAGGCTCTAGTCTAAGCTCTGGAATATCATAGTAAACAAAATAGAAAAAGTTCCTTGGAGCTTACGTTATACAGACAAGTGGACAGGAAATAATCAACAAACAAGCAAATGAATAATGCCTGGCAATGACAAGTAATAGGTTTGGGTGAGAGAGAGTGGCCAAAAGGTTACTGTGCAGATAACATTCTCAGAAAGGAGCCTCCTGATGCATCAGCATTTGAGGAAACCTGGAAATGTGGGGAATGACTGATTAAGTAAGTTGACTTTAGTATTCCAAATGACCAAATAGGCTGTGAGAGAGGTTGGTGGAAACAAACCACCTCTTTGAGGTTCTGTGCATACACAGCTAGATGTGGTTTTATGAGAGGGAATTTAAAAAGCCTAGGTTCCAGAGCCAGCCTCATGATTTAAATTCCAGCTCTGTAGCTTATTAGCTGGGTGACCTTGGGCATATTGTAAACCTCTCTGGAAAAAAAAAAAATGAGGCTAATAATTACATTCTCGTAAAGTGGTCATGAGGGTTAAATAATCTGTGAAAAGCACTTAAAACTGGCCTCAGCCTATTTAACAATAATAAACATTAGCTACTGTTCTTAGTAAGTTTTCTAGATTACAATATTTATCCTTTATTAGGCATATCACTCTCCAGAGATAAAATGATCTGCCTTTTATAATGTGAGGGCTCTAGCCTTCAAATTTGTAAATCCAATTTCCTAAGTAGCTTTCAGCACAGGAGTCCAGAAATATCTTTCCAGACACCTTAGGTATAAGGTACGTTGTTAAAACAGAGGTATAAAGAAGGAGGTGTCAGGGGTTCTTTGAAATCATCTAAGAAAGTCACACATTTTTTTAAATGTAATTTTTATAGTGGTTCAGGGCATGGACTTTGGCATCGGGCAGCCTTGGGTTTAGATCCTGGCTTCGGAAACAGTGGTGTCTTGGACATATCATCCTACCTCTCTAAAATGGAGTTGTTATAGCTGACACTCTAGTAGCATTTGTTATGTGCCATATACTTTTCTAAGATGTTTACATACATTAGCTCATTCAGTCTTAACAAACCCTTTAGAAAATGGTTACTATTATCGTCCCCATTTTACAAATGAGCAAACTGAGAAAGAGATCAAGTGACTTTCTCACAGTCACACAGCCATTTAAGTGACAAAGCCAGGATTTGATTGGATCCTGTGGCTCCAAGTTTGTGTACTTAAAACCTTCTACTCTACTGGCTCTGTAATAACAGCTTCTACCTCATAGGTAGAACTACATTAAAAGAGGTTGTGTGTAAGCACTCAGCAAAGTGAAAGACACTGTGTAAGTGCTCAATAAATATTTGTTGAATGATTGATTACGCAAAGTCATAGTAGATTATATCACAGTAAATAATCTATATGCATACTTTATTATGGCTGAATAATTCAATTCTTTTTCACCTTTTTAGGTAACCTTGTATATACTAATCAATTTTGCAAATCCATTATAGTCTAACAACACTATTGGATTACCTGGCAAAATTTGTTTGTACTGAGCCCATGCTGGCTCCTGATGGTCACCTCTTATGTTTCTAAATGCCCACAGACCATCTGTTTGAGAATCTATTTTAGAATTTTGCTTGCAATCAGTGTCAAGCTCATCATTTACATATTTGCCTTCTTTGCATTTTTGGAACTTGGGGAACTTCTAGTTCTCTTCAGGATGAAAATCTAGTTCACGTTACTGACATTCTTCATTAGTGATGAAGACCATTAGAAATTTTTTATACCTAGTTTCAATTTTTTGTTAAAGTAATGGGATGACTGTGTTATACTAGAAAAGCATTTGAATCACACAACTAGCAAATCACTTCTATTTCAAACCCATAACTGTATCAGATTGTGGGGCTGATCCAGCATAAAATTAGATTACTCATCTGTTAGAGGAAATTTTCCAACAGGAAAATTTAGGTAGGATATGAGTCATATAATCTGACATTCTTCTGCTATCTAAATAAATCCTATTTCTTTTAACTAAACCATATGTTTTAAAAGAGTAAAGAAAAACTAAAAATGCAAAATTTTTGTGCATTGAACCCCTCAACCAATTAGATATTTTATACATTTGAATTTCTGAGTTATAGCTGGACCTTAAAAATAGGTCATTTTCTATTTCCAACTGCATTTTTTCTTAATTATTTTTGATTATTTAAATATAGCAAAGAAATTAAGCTCTGATTACTTTTGTTTTCTCTCTAGGTGGTATTGTTTATAGCAAAAGCTAGTAGTAAAAGTTTTGAAATATTGAAATATATAGTGCATTGTCTTTCTTCTTAAATTTTCTAAAGATCAATGACATTGTTAGGAGATGAAAATTAAACTTCATACCTTAAGTTGGTCAAATTGTATTTCATTTCTACAATGTACACTTAAGATGGTAATAAGTTGCTTCCATTGGGAAGTTCAGGTACACAAGTTACAATTAGGGGCCCATTGACAATGGTTTAGCCTTGGTAACAGAACCTGAGGTTGCACTCCCACCCCCTGTTCTCTTCCCTCCTTTAGTTTGAACTGCTAAGAGGTGAGGATGAGTTGTAGTGTAACTACAAAGGATGAGGGTGGTAAGAGAAAGAAAACAAGACAGAGCAGACCTTGGTGGATCTTAGGGGAAAACGAATCTATTATTTGGGGATTTAAAGTCCCTGTAAGGGCACCTGGGTAGCTCAGTTGGTTGAGCATCCCACTTCTTCTCAGATCAGATCTCCTGGTTCATGAGTTCTGCCCTGCCTTGGGCTTTCTGCTGTCAGCATGGAGCCTGCCTTCAATCCTCTGTCCACCTCTCTCTTTGCCCCTCCCTGCCAATGCTTTCTATCTCAAAAAATAAATATTAAAAAATAAAATTAAAAAAATCCATGTGAGTGTGTTTATGCACGTGTCTCTCTGTGTGTTTGTGGATTTAATTTTTTTAATGTTTATTTGAGAGAGAACCCCCAAACATGTGTGCAAGTTGGGGAGGGGTAGAGGGAGGGGGACAGAGAATCTGAAACAGTCTCCATGCTGACAGCAGAGAGCCCGATGGGGCAGACTGGTACTCAGAACTGTGAGATCATGACCTGAGCCAAATTCAGATGCTTAACTGACTATACTACCCAGACATCCCTGACCATTCCTTTTCAGTCTGTTTTGGGGATTCCTCTTCGTCAGTTCATCTCTCAAGTGTCAGTATTTCATTGAATTCTGTCTCAGAAAATTTCTCCCTTTTTACACTGTCTCTAGCTTTCCACTTCCCTCATTTCAATTACCAGCTATGTGCCAATTATTTCGAAGCTATTGTGCCAAACCAGACCTCTTCTGGATTCTGAATTTCTCTAGGTGTTCTGTGGACATTTCAAATTCACTGTGTCTTCAGCTGAACTTAATATCTTTCTTCACAAACTTCGTTTTTCGTACACTCTATCTAGTGAATAGCAGCACCTCAGTAGCCAGTAAATCAGGGTATCAATCTTGACTCCTTTCTTTTTTTTTTTTAATGAAAATATTGCCAATGTTTTATTTTAATTAATTAATTTTCTGTTCAGTCATTTCATATAGAAGGAGGACACAAATAAATCCTCCCTCTTCAGATCATGGCAATTTTCATCTATCCCATAAGCATGACTCCTTTCTTATCACATCCATTTCTTCTCATAAATCACCACCTCCAGCTGAGGCTATCTACTAAACACCTAACCCATTTGTTCTTTTCAGCCCCATTGTCATGACCATAATTCAGGTCACTATTGTCTTTTCTTTAAATTATTGTATTGGCTCCCAACTTAGCCTCCCAGTCTCCAGTCTTCCCTTCTTCAGCTTCATTTTCCTCATTATGTATGAAGCTTCTAAAACAAAGCCAACCATGATGTTTTACATACAGCCCTTCTATGACTTCACATTGCTTTAAGAAAAATTCCAAACTCTACACCATGGTTTACAATACCTTTTATAATTTAGTCCCTGTTTATTTTCCCAGTCCCATCTGTAAACACTTTTTTAAGTCTAATCTTCAACTTTATTCAATTATTTTCAGTTACTCAAAGGCTCCAAGTTCTCTTTCACCTCCAGGCATTTGCATTGGGATTCTCTCTACATGAAATACTTTACCCCACATCTTCTTCTTTTTTTTTTTTTTTACAAATAGTTTATTGTCAAATTAGTTTCCACATAACACTCAGTGCTCATCCCCACAAGTGTCCTCCTCCATGCCCATCCCCCCCTCCCCCCCACATCCATCAGTCCTCAGTTTTTGTCAGCATTCAAGAGTCTCTCATGGTTTGCCTCTCTCCCTTTCCCCCACCATTTCCCCCCTTCTTCTCCTGGTTGGTCCTCTGTTAAGTTCCTCCTAATCCTCCTATACGTGCAAACATATGATATTTGTCCTTCTCTGCCTGACTTATTTCGCTCAGCATAACACCCTCAAGGTCCATCCATGTTGCTATACATGGCCAGATTTCATTGTTTCTCATTGCCATGTAGTATTCCATGGTACAGATAAACCACATCTTCTTGATCCATTCATCTGTTGATGGACACTTAGGCTCTTTCCATGTTTTAGCTATTGTGGAGAGTGCTGCTATGAACATTGGGGTACATGTGCTCCTATGCCTCAGCATTTCTGTATCCCTTGTTACCCCACATCTTCTATCTGGCCAACTCCTAACCATTCTTCATGTTTCAGGAAGGAGTTTTTCCTGAAACCCCAGACTGGGATGAGTCCGCACTCTATATGCTTCTAGAGCATTTATGGCATGCATTTCAGGTGGTCTATTTGCCTGCCCATGTCTCTCCTAGAGTTCCATGAGGAGAATCTATTTCATTCACTTTTCTGTGTATAGCGCCTGAGCCTGAAACATGGCAGATACTTAGTAAATGTTGAATAAATGAGAGAAAAGCAAGACCAGGATGAAAATGGAAGTGTATTTACCTGGCATCACAAGCCTACATTGTGCTACCTAGCAGAAGTAATCTTCACAGTCACATCTGCATTCCTACTGTATTCTAGGCACTGTTCAAAGCAACTTCCATACATTTGCTTTTCCCAACAACTCTGAGTAGATGAGGATTTTGATGCTTAGATAAATGAAGTAACTTGCCAAAGGTAAAACATTTATTAACTTGATGCCTTTCTCCTTCTTGGTAGGGGAACTGTGAGTGTTAACTATGCCTAACAAAATATATTACTAATCATATTTTGCATAAAAGGACCACTAACATCATTATGACAGACTTCAAGTTTGAGGCTTCACGTTCTCTGAAACAAAGTTTTAAGATCTTTAAATTAGAAAATATCATTTTATTTTAAATAACCATACATCCTTTTTATGAGAAAACTTAAAATTATTTTTCAGAACCTTTGCCAGCATTATATAAATAATGTAAAACTTCAATGAAACTACCCTTCTTTATTCAAAATAGTTTCAAAGCCTTCTCTAGAAGGACAGATGGTGTTTTCATCATCTACAATAATATGAAGAATACTAAAGTCAGTCAAGGTGAAGCAAAGTACCAAGTTTCATAGAGCCAGTCCATTAATTTAAGATGCATAAAAAAATGTGTTCAGAATTGGGAATCTTTACAGAATCCCAAAAAACCCACAATATATTTAGCCATCCAAATTGTATTTCACAAGCTGCTCAGTGCATTCTATTTTTCTGTAAGAGATTAGTCAATATTTTGGCAATCAGATTTTCAGCAGGCAGTTTGAAGCTCTGCTTTGCACAGAGAAGGTGATCAGGGTTTATGTTGATGGAGTGCCTTTAAATGGCAACACTTTTAGCTTTATTCTGAAGGACCTACAAGCCAGTTGATTAACTTTCTATAAAAATTAATCTAGGGCAATAAGCACTGGGAAGAATTATATGAAACCTAAACCAATGACTATAGTTAGAGTGGTGGGATTTTTCCCCCCTTAATTTTGTGGAGATGTTGTATGTGCCATAGATAAAAATCAGAGAGAGATCCAAGGTCTGTCTAGCAACTTGTGCCAGTGGCAGGCTTAAGCATGTGGCTCATGAAAGCAGCCTTGTCACCCTGTGGCCACTCCCCTCAGGCTCTAGCGTCTATTTTGGCTCAAGACTTGTGATACCAGTTAACAAGGTTCCTTCTGTCCCAAAGCACAAAACAAATTGTGCTCATTTGATTAGCCCAAACTCTGTAAAAACCCTTTACTCAGAAGCACATGTTTGTGTTGGGTGTTTTAGAACGTCCAGTGGAGCCCAAGGATAGAAACAGGGATGCTGGGGGATGAGTTCTCCCCCGCCCCTCACTGTGGGTGTCACGCTGCTGGAGAAGAAATAAGGGAACAGCTGGAGCGAGGCAGGGCCCTTGGCAGCAGAGCATGGTGTCAGAACCCAATCTGGTGAAGCAGAAAGCTGTTGGTAGTTACATCAGGAGTGCCAGGTCCTTTCCAGCTGCCAAAAGAGAATGACTGTGGGTGGGTGGGCAGAACAGAGAAGTAAAGGGAACAGTTCAAGCCCATTTCCAAGAAGGGGTGGGAAATAAGCGATGGAGAAGATGCCCTCGGAGATGTGACACGCTGGTGGCTACTCTGTGTGTGTAGGAGGGAGAGGGTTGTTACAACCTGTACTGGGTTACAGGTAAGGTAAGGTTGCTGTGCTCGAGGAGCTGTGTACTTGAACTCAGTGATAAACTATTGAAGCCAAAGATGGGCTTTGTTTATGAGTTCACTATGACTCCACACAAGAGGTTTGAAACTATTACAGGGCTCCTAGCATCTCTGTGACAGCACAGTCTTGGCACAAAAAAGCAACCCATTAAAACTGCAAGGCTCTTGGGGCACCTGGGTGGCTCAGTCAGTTATGTGTCTGACTTTGGCTCAGGTCATGATCTCACGGTTTGTGGTTGAAGCCCTGCGTCAGGCTCTGTGCTGACACCTCAGAGCCTGAAGCCTGCTTCAGAGCCTGTGTTTCCCTCTCTCTCTTCCTCTCCATTGCTCATGCTCTGTCTCTCTCTCTCTCTCTCAATAATAAATAAACATTTAAAAAAAAAAAAAAAGAACTCTGCAAAGCTCTTGTCTGACTTCTGGTCCAGAAGAGGGTTTCTTAAATTTCAGGGAGACATGTTGGTAGAATCCCAATGATCCACAGGCTTTCCAAAGAAGATTAAGTAGTACAATTTAACAGATATGATCCCTTGAAAATAACTTGTCTAAAAATGAGTGAGCGACTTCCTGGTGGGAGGGTTAAAATATCAGTATTTAGTGTATCGATTCCTTATCTGTAGTTCACTTCATACAGACCCTCCATGTAGAATGGTCACTAAGTGCCACATCTCTGCAGGCACCTTCTTCATTGCTTTTTTTCCCAATGCCTTTTTGTTCTACCCACCTGCTTGTAGTCTTTATTTTTTTTTATTTTTATTTTTTGGCAGCCCGATAACAAGTGGTGGGCCCAATAACAAGTGGTGGGCCCAAAAGGAAACAACTACAAAGCCATTAAATAAATGTTTATCTCAGTTTTATTTTACTAATCCCTCCTCATTGTGCTTGTCCACATCACTTTGAGACATACAATATTAAATTGTATAGCTCTTTTCCATATTCTGCCCTGTAATTTTACCTGTTTCTTTGATCTCTCAATTTAGTCTCTTCTTAAGCTGAAAATAAAAATTCCTTAAAGATGAGGATGGATCTTTTATTATTTAGTATTCTCTCTGATGCATAAAGGGTGAACTGTAAACAACACTGATATAGAGTTAATAGCAAGTGTTTTTATTTCTTTACTTAGAACCTCAGACAGTACAGGTACAATTAGACCTTTAAAAATGCTTTATTGATTGATCAGATCATTCTGTATGTGGTTTTGTTTGTGAATCTATCTTGAACAAGTTGTTTGACCTCTTTTAATGTAGTTTTATTAACGCATTTTCCAGATCTAGATTTTTATGATTTAACAATAAAACCAATCCACCCCCAAATCCACACCACTACTTTATTATGTTTTTTTTTCTAAAATATTCTGGAATATAACAACAAACTATATTTGAATGAATAGTATTGATGTTGTTAAATTTGAAAATAACTTCAAATGAATTTTTAGGCTTAGAGTAAGCTCATCTTTGAAAACAATTCAGGAAGCTATACTCGTGTCTCTTCACATTGGTGGAATTGAATTTGTGCTCTTTGCAGAAAGCACTTTGTTCTAAATTGAAGATTGTAGTTGGGGTCAAATTAGATTATGTATGTGAAAGTGCCCTGTTAATTGGTCTATAAATATATGTCATTAGTATGAGTAATGAGATGTTGGTCATCATGGAACATCCAAAATAAATTTAGGTAGTGAGGAACTGGGACCTCACTGGGTGTGGCTGACACTCTCTAGACAATTAGACAACTAGGTGCCACCAATCTAGTGCTTCTGAAGCTTTAATGTCCATAGACATCACCTGGAGGGGCGCCTGGGTGGCCCAGTAGGTTGAGCGTCTGACTCGATTTTGGCTCAGGTCATGATCCCAGGATCATGGGATAGAGCCCCATGTCCCTTAAGATTCTCTCTCTATTCTTCTGCCCCTGCTCATGCTCTCTCAAAAATTTTTTAAAAATAAAAAAAAAAGGAAATCACCTGGATATATTGTTAAAATGATGCTTCTCCTTCAAAAGCTTGGACTCAGGCTTCAGTGTTTTAATTTCTAAAAAGCAAGCTTCCAGATGATGCCAACCTGCTGATCCACAGAAAACACTTTGAGCAGCAAGGTTCTAAGCCTTCATAAAAGTTGCTGAGTAGAAAGAAAAAATAAAAAGGAAAAAGGATAAAGCCAAAGACTATGTTCTTCAAAATGCAGTCCATATGTAATGGACTCATATTATATATTCTTGTACCTTGTACCCCTAAACACATGCATGTGTGCACCCACATGCGTGCACGCGCGCGCACACACACACACCTATAAGTACCTGAATAATTCCAGTTATGTTTGAGGTGGGAGAAGAAGTGGTTGGGATGTAAGAAAATAAGCAGTCCAGTATGCTTTTAAGATTTTTTTTTTAATCATAATCCCCCTAAAAGCTTTTTGAAAAGCTATATTTCTCCTAAATTATTTTAAATTGATATTTAAAATTTTTATTAAAAATTTAAACAGCAGGAAAGGATGTTGTTTATGGCATAGTGCAACTATCTATATTTGAAAATAAAGCTATTTTTTTAATATTTTTATTTATTTCTAGGAGAGAGAGAGACAGCGTGAGCAGGGGAGGGTCAGAGAGAGAGGGAGTCACAGACTGAAACAGGCTCCAGGCTCTGAGCTGGCAGTCAGTACAGAGCCCGACGCGGGGCTCGAACCCACGAACCGCGAGATCATGACCTAAGCGAAAGTCGGACGCTTAACGACTAAGCCACCCAGGCGCCCCGAAAATAAAGCTATTTTATTACCCTTCAATGGAAATGTAGATTCCACAGTGACTTGAAACATCATCCATTTTAAACATTAGTAAACAAGCTCCTCTCAGTTAGAAATTTCATGTTGTTTCTTTTTCCTCATTCAACTTCCTTTCTAATTTCACATCTTTATAGACTTTTATCCTAATCTAATAGGCTTTAATGTAAAAAGTCTTATGGGGCATCTGGGTGGCTCAGTCTTTTGAGCGTCCAACTTCGGCTCATGGTTTGTGGCTTCAAGCCACATGTCAGGCTCTGTGTTGACAGCTCAGAGCCTGGAGCCTGCTTCAGATTCTGTGTCTTCCTCTCTCTTCCCCAACACTGCTCACCCTCTGTCTCTGTTTCTTTCTCTCAAAAATAAGTAAATGTTAAAGAATTTTTTTTAAAGAAATCTTTTATTAGCAATATTATTGTGCTTCTTCACATCAAATATATATCCTATGACCATATATGTAAAATAATTTGCTTTGGGGTTTTTGTTTATTGTCACCTAAAAAGTAAACTTCATTGGGAATATATCTCTTACTGAGATGGATGGGGGAGGATGTATTATAGTGTGTTGATTAAAGAAATTGTTTAGGGGTACCTGGGTGGGTCAGTCAGTTATGCATCCGACTTCAGCTCCTGGTCATGATCTCACAGTTCGTGGGTTCGAGCCCCGCATTGGGCACTGTGCTGACAGCTAGCTTAGAGCCTGGACCCTGTTTCGGATTCTGTGTCTCCCTCTCTCTCTGACCCTCCCCTGCTCATGCTGTCTCTCTCTTTCTCTCTCTCAGAAGTAAAATATTAAAAACAAAAAAAACATTAAAAAAGAGAAGAAATTGTTTAAAGGATTATTTTTGAATTTGTCAATGTGTAATATTAAGATAGGAATAAGAGGTAAGTCTTTCTTGTTAAAGTGGAGGAAATATGGAAAGAGGAGTATGAACAAAGCTTGGCATATTATCAAGTGAAAAAAACCAATCTGGGTGCACCTGGGCGGCTCAGTTCCCTAAGCATCCAACTCTTTTTTTTTTTTTAATTTTTTTAATGGTTTTTTTATTTATTTCTAGGAGAGAGAGAGAGACAGCGTGAGCAGGGGAGGGTCAGAGAGAGAGGGAGTCACAGACTGAAACAGGCTCCAGGCTCCAAGCTGGCAGTCAGCACAGAGCCTGACGCGGGGCTCGAACCCACAAACCGCGAGATCATGACCTAAGTGAAAGTCGGACGCTTAACCGACTAAGCCACCCAGGCGCCCCTCTAAGCATCCAACTCTTAATTTTGGTTCAGGTCACGATCTTGGAGTTCATGAATTTGAGCCTCACCTTGGGCTTGCACTGACAGTGCAGAGCCTGCTTGGGATACTCCTTCTCTCCCTCTCTCTCTCTGCCCTTACCCCACTCATGTGGTCATGCTCTCTCTCTCTCTCTCTCTCTCTCCCTCTCTCAAAGTTAAATAAATAAACTTTAAAAAATTTTTAAACATTATAGAAAAGAAAGAACCCAATATGAAAAGTCTACATACTGTATGATTTTAACTCTATGACATTCTGGGAAAGGCAAAACTGTGGAAGCAGTAAAAAGATCAGTGGCTGCCAGGGATTAGGGGGGAGGGTGGAATGAATAGACAGAGAAGAGGATTTTTAGGGCAATGAAACTACTTTGTCTAATACTATAATGGTGGATACATGTCATTATATATTTGTCAAAACCCCTAAAATGTATGCCACCAAGAGTGAACTCTAATGTAAACTATGGACTTTGGGTGATTATGATGTAGGTCAATGTAGGTTCATCAACTATAACAAATGTAGCATTCTGGTAGAGGATGTTGATAGTGGGAGAGGCTGTGTGTATGTAGGGGCAGAGGGTATATGGGAACTCTATACTTACTCCTCAATTTTGTTATATACCTAAAACTTCTCTAAAAAATAAAGTATAATAAAAAAGAGACTGCTGGTGACTGTCAGATGATTTTAAGAAAAAGTACATGGAAGTTGAAGATTTCAACATAGCCATAAAACTAACCATGCTTATGTGCTCTTTAGAAAGTCTTCATATACCTTCATATACTTACTTTGAAGACCTTTGGTCTAAGGTTATGAGAGAGCGAATAGATAAGAAAAATGTAGGAAAGATGGGTTATTCATTGAAAAAATGGTATGGGGAAAACAGGGTAGACATAAAAAAATAAGGGTGGATCTCTACCTTCCACTTCATCAAAAATTAAATTCTGAATGCATCAAAAAATTGTAAAAACCTTATAAGTGTAATAGTAGAAACATGATCTGGAGAGTGGTAGATGTGATTAGTGAGGCAGGCAATGAAACACAGCTGGTTTAAATAATGACAAGGGAGCTCATCAGTACTGTCATTGGTGTGTTAATATCTGACTTGTGAAATAATAATAAGAATAAAAGTTAACTTTTATTGGGCACTTACAATGTTTTGGGCAGTGTTCTAAGCTCTTTACACGTATTAATGCATTTGATCTTCACAACAACCCAGTGTTGAAAGTATTCTTACATCCATTTTCCAGATGAGTCAGTTGAATCACAGAGCATGGAAATCACATGATGCTTGGGATGGAAGCCAAGATTTATTAATTCAAATAACCTGGCTCTACACCCAGGGGCTCAGTTACCATACTCTGCTGTGAAGCAATGCTTATCTATGTTTTTTCTTAATGATAGATATACAAATTAATAAGTATTAAATTTTGACAAGTTTTATCTATAGTGATAAGTTTAAACAATGTGTACGTTTACTTTCCTTTAGAAAAAACTTTAAAGAAAGACTGTTTTTCATTAATAGTTCACTGAAAATACAGAATTGCTGTATCCCTTCTACCTTTCACTAACTGAAGAGTATAATTTTCACATCTTTTCAGGTTTACTTCACAGTTTAATTCATGGTATTTTTAAAAAATCATAGTGTATGCATAGTTTTAGAAACAAACTAAATGAGTTTGTAAAATGAGTTATTTTACAAATATGATTGTCAATAGTTCATCATGGAATTATGGGCAAACAGTTGTCCTTTAAATTTATTTTTCTGCTGGTTTTGAAGTTGAAAACAAATGTTGTCACATTAGTTTCTTGGCAGAGTGAGTCTGCAAACCTTATTAGAGTTTATTATGAGTACCAAACAGCTCTAGCTTTATAATACTGTCATGAAATTATTATTGTGATATTACAAAATATACAAAATAATGGATTGTCAAGTGCTTGATAACAAAAATATTCAATGCTCTTTACTGTTAAATAGTCTTTAAGATGAAGTCAATTTTTGTTCAAAATTAAATGAAAACTAGTAAAGCTATTTGATTATGGTGATGGGGATGTAGAAAGCTTCATTCAATGTAGATTTTTGTTTTTGTTTTTTGTTTTTATTTTAATTCCAATTAACTAACATATGGTATTATATTAGTTTCAAGTGTACAATATAGTGATTCAGCACCTCCATACATCACTCTGTGCTCATTACAAGTGCCGTCCTTAATCCCCATCACCTATTTAACTCATCCTCCCTTCCATCTCCCCTCTGGTAACCATCAGTTTGTTCTCTATAGTTAAGTATCTGTTTCTTGGTTCATCTCTCTCTCCCCCTCCCTCACTCTTCTCCTTTGTTCATTTGTTTTGTTTCTTAAATTCCACATATGAATGAAATTATGTGGTATTTGTCTTTTTCTGAAGGACTTATTTTAGTTGGTATAATACACTCTAGTTCTTTCCATGCTGTTGCAAATGTTAAGATTTAATTCTTTTTGATGGCTAAATAATATTCCAGTGTGTATATATACCTCTTCTTCTTTATCCATTCATCAGTCATTGAACACTTCAGCTGCTTCCATATCTTGGCTATTGTAAATAATGCTGCTATAAACATAGAGGTGTATGTATCCCTTTGAATTAGTGCTTTTGTATTTTGGGGGTAAATACCCAGTAGTTTGATTACTGGATCATAGGGTAGTTTTAACTTTTTGAGGAAGCTCCATACTGTTTTTTTTTTTTTTCCAGAGTGGCTGCATCAGTTTGCATCACTATTCCCACCAATAGTGTAAGAGGGTTCTCCTTTCACCACTTCTTCACCAACATCTCTTGTTCCTTGTGTTGTTGATTTTAGCCACAATGGAGTTTTATTTATTCTAATCTGAAAGAGAATATAAACAGTGTGTACGGTTTTACTGTGTGTGAAATCCTGTCCTCAGCAGCCTACCTGGGAGGTCTTATTAATACAACAGTCTGTCTCTCATACTCTTTATTACTTGGAAATGATTTGGGCTTAATCAGAGAAGTTGAAGAGTTATGTGTAGTACTTAGGGGCAAAATAACCTTTTGGCAGCTTGTAGAATTTCTTATAGGGGGTCAATTTTATTTAAAAGGGAGTTTGATAAACCGATTGATAGAAGCTAACTCAGGTTGGTGTTTAGGCTTCCTGCATATCAAAGAAAGCAAAGAAAATAATAATTTGGTTGGGAAGACAGTGTTAAAAGGAAAGAACACCTGAACTTGTGCAAATAACCAGCCAGGGCCTTTGGAAGCAACAGAGCTATCTAGTGGATATTTGTTTGTTCTGTGGTCTAAATTCTCCCTTTAGTCTCCCTTCAGTAAATTCTCTGTTGTTCAGTCTTGCTTTGTGGAGTGATTTTTCTCCTTTAGAGGAACCCAGGTTGTGTTGAGTCCTGCTTATGGTTTACACATAGTAAAAAAAATGATTGCTTTTGGGAGCAGCTGATATGTAGATTACCCATGAATAGCTCTGCCTACTTGAAGGAAGTATGTCATAGCTGGGGGTGAGCAGTGAGCAGTGGTTAATTAACCTCTTCTGTTAATGTGCCAGAGGCCCTTCCCAGAACAAACAGCTTTTCTGAAAAAAGGCGCTCTGGATTCCAAGCCTACCCTGTCGTCGTGGCAGTTGGGAGCAATTCACACAGATACTCTCACTCTTCCACCACCCCTGGTTTTGGCAGGAAAAATCATGTCATTTGAATTTTGGAGCTAGTTGGGACATGGAGATAATTATGTTCAAGCCCCTAATTTAGGGAACAGAAGTATAGAGAAATTAAAGACATGCCTAATGTTATGGCTCATGCTAGCAGGGGATGGTGGGAATCCAGGCTTCTTAAGTTTCCAACCAGTGTTCTTTCTACGACACCAGAAAATCTGAAGAAATCTGGAGAAGAAGGAGGAAAAATCATACTAGCAAATACAACTAGGGCATCAGTGAAATGATGAAACTGATATATGGCTGTTTTCCTCTTGCAGTAGACTTTTGATGTTTCATCTGAAAAAAATACACAAGGTAGAAAACATGAAGAGCCAAAAATGTAGGTAGCAGGTGCTAAGTTTTGTGCAATGAGTTGTGTGTTCATCTTTTCTCATTGGTGAGAAATGGTTTAACCACCAGCTGGGTGGGTGGAGAAAGAAAATTCTTGGTGGTGTAAGTTTCAATCATAGCCCACCAGCTCATCCATACAACACATGAAGAGATCGTGATTATGAAGGGCCACACAGAAGAACCAGGTGTGCAGTGAGATACAAGAAATATGCATTTCTTCAGATGTCACAAAGTTTCATATTCATTACTGAGTAGTCATTATAATAGCATCATTTGGTTCAACCAACAGTATCCACAATAGAGCAAAAGAAAACCTCATGACAGTAGTAGTATTCTAATACCACTAATTCACAAACATCCTGTACATTCTCTTTTTACGGTGCTTTTCAGGTCATAGAAAATGATGGAATAATCTCTTTATTACTGAATTTATAATCTATACTTCTTGGATTCTTGACAAATGCTTTAAAGGTTGCTATATCTATGGTGCCATTCATCTTGGTGTTTAAATGCTCATATCCGTTAAGCCAAAAGAAAGCACACATGAGCCATGAAAAGACTTTCTCCCAAGCCAGCAGCCTCTAGTCTGAAGTAATAATTTCAGTGGGAAGGGTGAGAAGGTTCCTTCGATGGATTCACAGTGGCTTCCAGACAGCTGATACAAAAATGAGAGGGAAGCTTATGTGGGCAGTCACTGTTGGCTGGTTTATGGTGGGGATTACAAAAGGAATTCTGGAGGCCTTAGAATCTCTCAGTCTCTCAACAAGAATTTCTGTTTAGGTTCTAACCAGTGTTTATGAAAATGGGCCTTCTAATATGATATATTGAAAAGGCAATACTACCAACACTATGGAGTTGGTCTTTCTAAATACAGAAAATCCCAAGGAGAAATAATTTTCTCATATATTAAATAGCATTGTGGTTTTCTGCATTAAGCATGCTTAACACTGTATGGGAAATAGTTCTTTGGAGGGATATATGTATGCCTTCCTATAACTGGAATCCAAAGTAGGTTATTTTAATGATTTAGACCATATGGTAAAGCTCCTATTTTACTCAAAAGAAAAGGTATCTCCAAGAGTGATATATACATACAATGAAATACATATTAGTCAAGGATCTCCAGAGAAACAGAACCAATAGGAGATTAGATATAGATAGATAGATAGATAGATAGATAGATAGATAGATAGATAGATAATTTGAATAAGTAAGTAAATAAATAAATAAATAGGGAGGGCAATTTGCTTGACTCAGTCTACTGATTGAATGTTAATTTCATCCAGAAACACCCTCAATGACACACCCAGAAAAATGTTTCTCATCCAGAAACACCCTCACAGGCACACCTAGCATAATTTTAACATTTGTCAACTGTAGTCCAATAAAGTTGACAAATGAAATTAACCATTACAGAATACTATTCAGTTTACAAAGAAAGAAAATTTTGACACCTGGCTGTGATAGGGATGAAACTTGAGGACATTATCGTAAGTGAAATAAGCCAGGCAGGAAAAGACAGATACGACATGATTGCACTTACATAAGATATCTGGAGTAGTCAAATTCACAGAGACAGAAAGAATGGTGGTTGCCTGGGGTGGAGAGGGGGCAATAAATGGGGAGTTATTTTTTTTTTTTTACAAATAGTTTATTGTCAAATTAGTTTCCACATAACACTCAGTGCTCATCCCCAAAGTGCCCTCCTTCATGCCCATCCCCCCCTCCCCCCCACATCCATCAGTCCTCAGTTTTTGTCAGCATTCAAGAGTCTCTCATGGTTTGCCTCTCTCCCTTTCCCCCACCATTTCCGCCCTTCTTCTCCCCCTTGGTCCTCCGTCAAGTTCCTCCTAATCCTCCTATACGTGCAAACATATGGTATTTGTCCTTCTCTGCCTGACTTATTTCGCTCAGCATAACACCCTCAAGGTCCATCCATGTTGCTACACATGGCCAGATTTCATTGTTTCTCATTGCCATGTAGTATTCCATGGTATAGATAAACCACATCTTCTTGATCCATTCGTCTGTTGATGGACACTTAGGCTCTTTCCATGTTTTAGCTATTGTGGAGAGTGCTGCTATGAACATTGGGGTACATGTGCTCCTATGCCTCAGCATTTCTGTATCCCTTGGGTAAATTCCTAGCAGTGCTATTGCTGGGTCATAAGGGAGTTCTATTGTTAGTTTCCTGAGGAACCTCCACACTGTTGGTGGGAATGGGGAGTTATTTTTGAATGAGTACAGAGTTTCAGTTTTGCAAGATGGAACAGTCCTGGAGATGGATGATGGCGATGGGTGCACAACATTATGAATGTGCTTAATACCAATAAACTGTACACTTAAAAATGGTTAAGACGATAAATTTTATCTTAAGTGTGTTTCACCACAATTAAAAATAAAAAGGGGGGAAGGATTCTGGGAAGATGATGGATTAGCAAACACTAGGAATCTGTCTCCCCACTTAGACAACAATTGCACTTGTGGCAGGATCTGTCCAATACAACTAATTTAGAACTTTGGAGTCTATAGAAGTCTTGCAATTCCAAAATTCTTGGACCTAAATTATGGTGACAGGGATTAAAGGCTCTAAGTAACAGTGACTGTGAGTTCTGGATAACATCAACTCTGTTGTAATTCCATTTTCCCTTTTACTCCTCTAGCCCAGGGGACTATAAACTTGTGGTGCCTTACCTCCTCCTTTTTGTTCCTTATATTCATTCAATGAATTCATTTAATTCATTCATTTCCAGTATTAAATATTCCTACTTTAGATACCTACAGTGATTTTGTTTTCTTTTTGGGAAACTGCTAATGCTTTCCTTAAATTAGATTAGGTCAATTTGGGTAATATGCCCCTCCTGGAAAAATAAATCATTTTATTCCCTGAATGACTTTTAGATAACTGAGACCTACATCCCCAGTACAGTTTCCTCTATGTCGTATGAAATACACAGGAAAGAGGTAGATAACTGAGTAAAGTCAGGACACTATTAATGAGGAAGAAAGAGGGATGAAGTGCTGGGTTTGGTTAGGCAACCAAAGGTATTCAAGTTTACCCAGCTAGCAAAAGATAAAGCCAAGATACATGTCCAAATCTACAGGACTCAAGACCCTTGCATCAGTATAATACAGTGCAGGGTAGAGTGTATAGGGCTGGGACTAGGACCCAAGGCTGTTCGTTACCAGTTTACCTATGTATGTCTTGAGGGAAGCTTTGACCCCTAGATCTAGAAATGCAGGCCCAAGTTGTTGGGGTCACCAGATCTTATAAGCTGACATTTTACTAAAAGAGTATGGATTATAGACAGATTCTACTTTTCTCCAATTTCTTTTTTCCTTGTGGCAGTTCAATTTTAGACCTATGTGTGTGCACATGCATCTGCAAGCCCACGGCTGTGATTATTATCAGCTCATGTAGAAGTCTGCAGACCTTCCATTAGAGATGACAGTTTCAGTGCCGCCATTATTGAAGTTGGGATGAACAAAAGATATATTGCTCTATAATGCTCAGGTTTTTTATTTTGCTATATGACATAGTATTGATCAAGTCTAAAGTCACCCACAGTCACATCGACTTTTTCTAGTTTTCCTGCTAACTTACTGGAAAGAGTCTAAATGAAAGAAATAGTGTTTGGCTGTTAGCACAATCTGTCACTTAATGTTTTTTTTTTTTCAATATTACACAGGCTTGGGCATCTTCTGTTATGTTTTAAGACATTCTAAACCAAGGACAGGGTCTAGAAATTTTTTCTGTAGAATTATTCTTAGTGGTGAATTCTGAATTTCAAAGGCTACCCACATAATATGATCTCCCACATACCCCTCAAATAAGCTTCTTCCTTAGATTTCCCTCCCTCACTCCCTTCCTTCCTTCCCACTGGAATTCCTAAGTGGTTATGTGAGATTTATGCAGTTTATCATTTACACTTTATGTATTGCTTGAAGAGGATCTCATTCTTTTGGGATGGAGTAGGAAAAGAGGTGAGGGTGTGGAGAGCAAATCCTATTGTCGAGGTGTTAAAATAACTGTTGGTTACCTTAGGAGAACTCCCTGAGGTAGAACAACTCACTTTTCTCTTCTTCTGCAGCAGTAAATCTCCCTATAGATGTTCTAATTCTAACCTAGAGGGTTATAGGGGTTGTAAAGAGTGTAAATAAGGGGCAATTACAGGGAAGTCCAGTTTGTATTGTATAGAAATCAACATGGCAGTACATTTGTGTATGGAGAAGAAGCAAGGGAGATGGGGTGTCAGAGGGACATGGATAGTATGACTGGGATGTTTTGGGGCCATTAAGAGTTGCCAGGATCATTGGGATGATAAAGGTCCTGACTAGCTAGGACAGAGTTTCTTAGGGCCTAGAAACTTCCACAGAGTATGGATCTCATGCTTAGCACATGCATGAGTACTTTACAGGAGATCCCATCTGAGCGGAGACAGTTTTTAAGGTCCACGCCACCTAGAAAGGTGTGCTGTCACTTAAGAACCTAGTATTAATAATCATGATCCACAGCACATTTTGAGGCCTGGGCATGGTGCAAAATATTTCTTCCATTTCTTTTGGGTGTCTTTCAGAACAAATTGAGTTAGCCTCAGAAAGATACTTGGAGGGGCGCCTGTGTCGCTTAGCTGGTTGAGCGTCTAACTCTTGATTTTGTTAACATCATCATGTTTAGTCTGTGTTCAGGTTACCATGTTTGTCTCATGCATATTTTCTTTCTATCTCTTTTTTAAAGCAACTCTTAAAAAAAATAGAGCAATCTTGATTTTGGCTCAGATCATGATCTCACAGTTCATGGGATTGAGCCCCATGTCAGGCTCTACACTGACAGCATGGAGCCTGCTTGGGATTCTCTCCCTCTCTCTCTGCCCCCATCTCAAAAATAAATAAACTTTATAAAAAGAAAGATGATTTTTCTTATAATAAATCTAATAAGAAATCTCTTTTTCTTATTCTCCCACTTTTATCCTTCCCCTGACTTGGGGAAGCTGCTTCCATCCTGCAGTTACCACCAACAAGTAAGTCCAGGTAGGCTTCACCCTGTGGTGGTGACAGTAGAACGTTATAGCCCTCCCTTGGTGTTTTCTTAAGTCTTTAGAGTCTTTTTATTTTTAAGTTTATTTATTTATTTTGAGAGAGAGTGAAAGGGGGGAGAGGGGCTGCCAGCGCAGAGCCTGACTTGAGGCTCAAACCCACAAACCATGAAATCATGACCTGAGCCAAAACCAAGAGTCTGATGCTTAACAGACTGAGTCACCCAGGTGCCCAGGTCTTTATAGTCTTTAGAGAAGCTCATTTATTTATAAGACAAACTCTTCTATTGCTACCCTTAATCAATTCTCATAAATAGCTTTGCTGCTTGTTATGATAAGAGATCCCTCCCTTTCAGAGGTGAGGGCAAGGAGGAATAGAGCAGACAAAGCGATAGAGAACCTTATTCTAATATACATCATAGCTGTCCATAAGCTAGGACCTGGAGCAGCCCTAGGGCAATATCCAATTGTTCTGAGACTTGTAAGGAGGAGACTGAGGAGTTGAAAGATACATAAGTCTGACTCTGAGTAGTGCACATGTTATGTAGAAGCATATGTAAGGTCAACTTTGTGGGCAGTGGTATGGGATTGTAATGACATAGCCTCCATCTAATTTACTAGTTTGTATGCAAGGGCTTTTTTTTTAGGTGCTAGAACCAGACATATTCTTAGCTATAGTAAGTGTCCTTTCTGCCCTTTCAATTCTTAGGTTTTCTTTCCATGGATTTCCATTAGTATGCATATTTAGGTAGAGAAAGATTGTGTCTTATTTCTATGGAGTCATTTATATCATAGAAACTCAATTCAGACCATCTTATGAGGTGTATAAATATGATCAGAGGCTAAAAAGCACTGGGAGCATCTAATAAATGTAATAAGTTATTTTTTGTTGTAGCAACATTATTTTAAATATAGATTCTATTGAGAATACTATGAGGATATATTAGCTAATATTTATAAATCTATTTAAGCTGCTCAGATAAATGGAAAATCTAAATAGTTATGGTCAGGAAGGCTGAAATGGGTTTGAGCTTTGTGACCTAAAACTTTCATCCCTTGGCTTCTTTCCTCAGGCATCTTCAGGCAAACACTGGCTCATTTGAAGCTTTGACCTTCAAGATTTCAAAGAAAGGAGCTGAGATGTAAATAAGCAGAAGATATGCATTTCTCAAAATGTGTTTTCTTCAAGTTTGACACTCAAAAGAAAAAAATGTGGTTATTAATTTAATGGTCATACACAAGAAAAGGGTACTTCTCCCTGGGAGACAGGATATCACGGGGGTTGAGAGTGAAGGCTCTAGAGCCAAAACTGGGTTCACATCCCAGTTTTGCCACTTGTTAGCTGTGTGGCTTTAAACAGGTCACGTAACCTTTCTGTGTTTCAATTTCCATCCTTTGATGGCTTGGATATCTGGATGGCAATGTGCCAAATGGCATATTCCAAGTACTTAATGATTTTGAGTGTATAATATATGTGAAGTGTGTAAATAATGCTTTCTCAGTATTCTCATCTGCAAGCTGGATTAAACACTACTCCTCGCTACAATAAGGAGATCTAATGGGAAACCAGTGGCAGCTCACAGAATGGAAGAGAGGTAGGAGTGTCAAGTTTAGGGAAAGAGCAGGAGTCAAGGATGTCATGGAGGCGGCCATGAGAACCACACCCAGGTCACTCCCGGGACTGGTCTGGGTCTCGGAATTTCTCTGCCACAGGGATGCATCTGACCTCCAAACATTTCCTCCTGTTCTGACTGCTCCCAAACTTCAGAGTCCTAGAATTGAGGGTATTTGGCTGAGTTTCTGGCATGGCTCTTTCTCCCCTTCTCCCTGCATTGTATCAGGAGTGGGTAAAAGATGTATCTGCCCGCTTGGTTTCCATAATGGGAGGTGGCAGTGGAAAGAAGTCATTAGAATCTGTCCTCCTGTCAAGACTAGATAAAATGGAGTATTCTACCAGTAGGAACATGTGATGCTTCTAGGTTGTCACAAAAATCACAAATCTCTGCTTTACTTATATAAGACTTCAAATTTTCCTCAGTAGCTCCATGAGCCATAGCATTGTGGTAAGTGTTTAACAACTGCTCTCTGGCCCTGATTTGTAACATCTGTACATTTCCAAAGGCAAACACTCCCACTGTGGCCAATTTCAGGCTACCCACATGACATCTGAACACAGCTGAAAAGAAATGTACAATAATATACTATTATATAATATTTCAGCCATACAGCTACAACAGATATAAATAACCTCAAGTGCATAGAAAATAGTGAAATGTAATAAAATAATTCAAAAGTAATGAGTTTTCATTTGTAACTATTTATATGTATTACCTTTGCTGTTAACATAATTTTTTAAATTATTTTTTAAATTTACATCCAAGTTAGTTAGCATATAGTGCAACAATGATTTCAGTAGATTCCTTAATGCCCCCTCCCACTACCCCTGCCGTAACCCTCTGTTTCTTCTCCATACCTGAGAGTCTCTTATGTTTTGTCCCCCTCCCTGTTTTTATATTATTTCTGCTTCCCTTCCCTTATGTTCATGTGTTTTGTATCTTAAAGTCCTCATATGAGTGAAGTCATATAACATAATTTAAGTTTATATGATTTTTAAAATGTTTATTCTTTATTTATTTGAAGAGAGGGAGGAAAGCGTGAATAGGGAAGGGGCAGAGAGAGAGGGAGGGAGAAAGAGAATTCCAAGCAGGCTCTGCACTTTCAGTGCAGTGCCCAATTCAGGGCTTGAACCCAGTAACCATGAGATCATGACCCAAGCTGAAATCAAGAAGTTGAAGCTTAACTGAGCCAACCAGACACCCTTATATGATATAATTTTTTACAATAGCTGTATCTTAACAAATGGTTGGCAAAATATTTCCAAATAATTTTAGGAGTCAGCACACCACTGGCTAAGAGATTAATCAATAATTGAGAGATTTCTTACACAGTACAATGCTTGGTGAGAGGCCTAGGACCTGGAAATTTGTACAGTACATTTTTGTACACTGGGAATCCTCAGTAACAGATTAATAATAGTATCTGACATTTATTTAGTGAAACACATTCTTTTTTCTTTTAAATAGTTTATTGTCAAGTTGGTTTCCATATAATACCCAGTGTTCATCCCCACAAGTGCCCTCCTCCATGCCCATCACCTCCCTTCCCCGCCCCCCCCCCGCCCCCGCCATCAGCCCTCAGTTTGTTCTCGGCATTCAAGTGTCTCTCATGGTTTGCCTCTCTCCCTCTCCCCCACTATTTTCCCCCTTCTTCTCCCCCATGGTCCTCTGTTAAGCTCCCCTAATCCTCCTATACATGCAAACATATGGTATCTGTCCTTCTCTGCCTGACTTATTTCACTCAGCATAACACCCTCAAGGTCCATCCATGTTGCTACACATGGCCAGATTTCATTCTTTCTCATTGCTATGTAGTATTCCATGGTATAGATAAACCACATCTTCTTGATCCATTCATCAGTTGATGGACACGTAGGCTCTTTCCATGTTTTGGCTGTTGTTGAGAGTGCTGCTATGAACATTGGGATACATGTGCTCCTATGCATCAGCATTTCTATATCCCTTGGGTAAATTCCTAGCAGTGCTATTGCTGGGTCCTAGGGGAGTTCTAGTGTTAATTTTTTGAGGAACCTACACACTGTTTTCCAGAGGGGCTGTACCAGTTTACATTCCCACCAACAGTGTAGGAGGGTGCGCATTTCTTCTCATCCTCACCAGCATCTAGAGTCCTCTGATTTGCTCATTTTAGCCACTCTGAGCAGGGTGAGGTGGTATCTCAGTGTGGTTTTGATTTGTATTTCCCTGATCAGGAGGGATGCTGAGCATCATTTCATGTGTCTTTGGCCATCTGGATGTCCTCTTTGGAGAAGTGTCTTCTGCCCATTTCTTCACTGAGTTGTTTGTTTTTCAGGAGTGGAGTTTGGGGAGTTCCTTATAGATTTTGGATACTAGTCCTTTATCTGATATGTCATTTGCAACTATCTTTTCCCATTCCGTTGGTTGCCTATTAGTTTTATGGATTGTTTCCTTTGTCATGCAGAAGCTTGTAATCTTGATGAGGTCCCAATAGTTCATTTTTAGCAAAACACATTCTTAATCAACATCCTAATTCATTTTTTATCCTTACAACAACCCCAAGGGATAGGTAAGCAAGGAATATTGTAGGTGAAGGGACTCAATCAGAGAACTGAAGTGACCCTGACAGGTGGAGTAGAAACTAGATTTGGGTCCTTGAGACTTCCAGTTCACAGATTTTTCCATACCACCCTGTTTCTCTGAACCCCTTGCCATCCCTGGAATGGCCATTTATTCCAGGCAGACTATTACATAATCTGGAATGTGTATGTCAAGACTTATTCCCTGAATTCAGCCCAGGAGGCTCTCCTATATCTTCACCAATAAAAAATGAAATAAGTAGGAGGCCCACAGAATGGACAATGATAACATGTTGCATTAGCAGCTTTGATGGCCAGACTCCAAGATGGCTCCTGATGATCCTTACCCCTGGTGTTCGTGTCCTTGGACTCCTTCACTGTGAGGTTGACCTGTGTGACTAATGGGACACTGAAGAAGTGTTGTATACGACTTCCTAAGCTAGCTGCAAAGAGTGCTGCAGCTTCTGCCTTGTTCTCTTGGGCCACTTGCTCTGAGAGAAGCCAAGACAGTGGTGTAAAGGCACACAAGCAGGCTTGTGGAGAAGTCTACATGGGAAACAGCTGAGGCCTCTCACCAACAGCCAGCACTATCTTAGCCATAAAAGTGAGCTATCTTGGATGTGGATCCTCTAGTTCAAGACAAGCCTGCAGGTGACTGTTGCCTTGCCTGACATCCAACCATAACCTCATGAGAAACTCCAGGCCAGGATCACCAAGCTAAGTGTTACCAAACTCTTGACTCACAGAAACTATTAGAGATAACCAATGTTTGCGTTGTCTTAAGCTCCTGGGCTTTGGGGTAATTTGTTACACAGCACTGGATAAACTGGATTTCTTTAAAAGTTGCACCATACAGAGGCTCCTGGGTGGCTCAATCGGTTAAGCATCCAACTTTGGCTCAGGTCATGATCTCACCGTCTGTGGGTTTGAGCCTCATGTCAAGCTCTGTGTTGATAGCTCAGAGCCTGGAGCCTACTTTGGATTCTGTGTCTTCCTCTCTCTCTGCCCTTCACCCACTCACATTCTCACACTCTCTCTTTCTCTCTTGCTCTCAAAATAAATAAACATAATAATTTAAAAATTTTTAAAAAGGGGCATCTCGGTGGCTCATTCGGTTTAGCACCAACTTCGGCTCAGGTCATGAGCTCACGGGTTTGTGGATTCAAGCCCCATGTCAGGCTCTGTGCTAACAGCTCAGAGCCTGGAGCCTGCTTGGGATTCTGTGTGTCTCTCTGTCCCTACCCTGCTCACACTCTGTCTCCCAAAAATAAACATTAAGAAAAATTTTTTAATTAAAACTTAAAACGAAAAGCTGTACCATACAGACTATGGGTGATCTTAATCAAATACAGTAAGTGTTAGGGACTTAAAGGAACATTTCAAGTGATTGTTTATTGTTGTATTCTTTTTGCTTTCCACCAAGGAAATTCAATTTCAAGTCAACATTCTGATAAGCTTTGTATGATATAACTTTTGAAATGCATTCTGTTCTTAATTCTTTTCTTTCTTTTTCCCTTTCTTTCTTTCTTTCTTTCTTTCTTTCTTTCCTTCTTTCTTTCTTTCTTGAGTTTCAGGCTCTCCTACTGAGCCAGTTACTCCTTTTTTGTGTGTGTTTACAATGTTTATTTTTGAGAGAGAGAGAGAGAGAAAAAAAGACACAGTGTGAGTGGGGGAGGGGCATAGAGAGAGGGAGACACAGAATCCCAAGCCGACTTCAGGCTCTGAGCTGTCAGCACAGAGCCCAGCATAGGACTCCAACTCAGGAACCATGAGATCATGACCTAAGCACAAGTCGGAGGCATAACTGACTGAGCCAACCAGGCGCCCCTGTTCTTACTGCTTTTCTAAATGACCTGTTGTTGTCCATAGAAAAGAGCACTCTGTACTGAGTGCATGTGAGACTCTGAAGAGCAAAGCAGGTTGAACTAGAATTCACTCAGGTACCATTAAGTCATCCCACAGAAGGAAGTCATCTTATAGCCCTTTACGCTCCACCTTCACTACTACCTTTAATTCTTTTGGGTTTCTGGGCCATGGCACCTTTTCCCACCGGGAAAACCAGGACAGGGGAAAATATCCAGAAATAAATCAGTTAGGAAGGGAGGGGGCTAAGGGACCCATTGGATGTTGGGGATGGGTATCTTAAGATCATTTGCAAAACAGCAGCCACATCACCCCTTGGGAGACTGAGCTATGACCTCTTCTCCTGGCGTCCTCACCCGCTAAATTTGCTCCTAGAAAAATCCGCTCACGTCCCTAAGAGCGCAGGAGAGGATCTCTGCGAGGCGGGAGGCTCTTGTGCCTGCTGGGAGAGGCGGAGCCGGGATTAACCAGCTCCTTGGCGCTTTTCCTCTGAACTGGGAGAGGCCGATCAAGGACCGCGAAGTAGGCGCCCAAAGCCGGGCTCCCGTAAGGGGGCGGAGGAGACTCGGAGGTGGGAGAACGGGTGGCAAGCCTTGTCCGCCAGCTGCTCTCCGCGCCTAGCGCGCACAGCCACCGGGCGCCGGCGCCTCCAGCATGGAGTGGGAGCTCAACTTTCTGCTCTACCTGGCACTCTTTTTCTTTCTGCTCTTCTTACTTTTCCTCCTGCTCTTCGTGGTCATCAAGCAGCTGAAGAACTCTGTGGCCAGCACAGCCGGGGCGCTGCAGCCCGGGCGTCTCTCAGTGCACCGGGAGCCTTGGGGCTTCTCCCGAGAGCAAGCGGTGTGACCCGTAAGGCGCGGGCACTAGCAGGAAGGCACGGAGCTGCGCGGGCGCCAAGCAGGGTCTCAGCATCGACTGTCTGTCCGCGTGGCCACCCAGGTTCCAGTGCGAGGCTCGGTGGTAGCGCTGACAGGTTCGTTCGGGGGTCAAAGGGGCCTGCGGAGGGGCGAGTTTCTCCGCCCCTTGGGGGAGCTGGGGGCTTCAGGCACGCTCGGTTGCCTGGCACGGTGGGTGTTTGGGGTCTGGGCTAGCGCTGTGCTCTTAGGAATGGACCCTCAGCTTTTCCGGGGGAGGGGGCTGAGAGAGGAAGAAAGAGAGACGTTCAGCCTGTGGAGTCGGCTTGGCTTTGGGCACCTGCAAGCTCTTCTTCCCAGTTCCACTGCATTTGAGCTTGTACGGAAAGGATCGAAAACCAAACCATTCAGATAATTCAGTCCAACCACTTCCATACCAAATTTGATTCCAGAAATCAAGTGCCAACCTAAATGTCCAAATTATTTAGAGTGTAGGCTTTGGGACAGGAAGCTGGAGGAAACAGTGGCACTTGAAGTATGTCGAATACTGCTTTAAATATCTTTACGCTCTGGTAGAGGCTAAATGGGGTTCGTCCAACAGTGGCCCATCTCCCCCTTAATCCTTCCTCCTCTTCTAGCCACCGACCCCGTTGATGCCTGCAGAGTTGCCATACCGGGTGGGTTTAGGCTCTGGAACAGCGGGACGGTGAGCGTTAGTAGTCATTTGGGAAATGACTTGGGGTTGCTCCGAAGGGCTGGGCAGGTGAAAAGAGGTACTGTTTACACGTTTTAGGGCAACAGGAAAAAGAGGACCAGAGGAGCAAGGGTGTCTTTTTAGATTACATGACTAGACCATTTGCGAGAAGATTGACGGGCAGCAATAAACTTCTCATTGACGTGCCCTAAGCACCCTCCAGGGCAACGTCAGTTTGGGGAAATAACAGTTTCATCTTCCAGATGCTTCTGCCTCAGTTTATGTCGTCTCGAGTTCTGGAGTCAAGCTGCTGCTCGGGGTTGGTGTGCTGAGGACCGCAACTGCAGTTCCAGCTGGTAATGGGAAACCCTTCACAGAGGGGACCTGAACAACCTGAGATGGACGTTTTCTTCCAATGGTAAGAGGGGGCCGCCCTAGATAACACTTTGCCCCTGGGTATAGCTAAACCTCTGAAGACCCAGGGCCTGAAACAGTGAAAGGTTAGGATCGAAGAAATGGGTGCAATGAAAGGACCCTCTCCCACTTAGAACTGATGAACTTCTTTTTTTTTTTTTTTTTTACAAATAGTTTATTGTCAAATTAGTTTCCACATAACACTCAGTGCTCATCCCCACAAGTGTCCTCCTCCATGCCCAACCCCCCTCCCTCCCACATCCATCAGTCCTCAGTTTTTGTCAGCATTCAAGAGTCTCTCATGGTTTGCCTCTCTCCCTTTCCCCCACCATTTCCGCCCTTCTTCTCCCCCTTAGAACTGATGAACTTCTGCTAGAACTGAGCAGCCAAACTGATTCCTAACTCAGTGCAAGAATCAGTGTGTATGTAGAGGAGCATAGAAATTAGAATGGAATGTGAAGAGTGTTTGCAATTTTAATAATCATTCTACTCTTTTGGCAAACAGTGCAGTGGGTCTTGGAGTTGAAATATGTAATGCAGGTATTATTTGTCTTCAATAAGGGAAAATATGGGTCAGTTATATTAAGGTGGGATAAGCTGTCTATGTCATGACTGAATTTTGAAAATATTTATTAATTTGAGGTATACAAACCATGTAGAGAGGATATAAAAAAACCAAATGCCAAGTTTTTCCTAAGTTGATAATATGAAAGTGAAGTAGAGGACAATTATTTTGATAATTCAAGAGAAAGAAAAATAGTCTCATGTAGGTAAACATAATTATGGGGAATTTTTTTTTGGCTGAGACATTCAGATATTTTCCCACATTTCTATCTCATTTTGCTAAAACAGACCTGTTGTTAATGAAATATAGGTGTGTGTATATGTATGTATGTGTGTGTATGTATGTGTATATATACACACATATTTCTCTCTATATGTAAATATATATAATTCTATCTATCCATCCTTCTCTTTACCAGAGCCATCATACGACTTGATTTGAATTTCCAGTTTGAATCTCAGAATCAACTGCAGTGACTCTCTCTTGTATTTTAAACAATAGCTCTCTAATCGGTTGACACTTTGGCAGTGGCATTTAACTATAGGGTTATATGGTTAATATGGACATTGAAGATGAGTGTAGGAGTAGTTAATTAGTCATTATAGTTGTTTACAAGGGCGGAAAACAGTCACTTTGTACTTTATTAATAACCGGAGTGCAAATTATTGTAACCACCTCCTTGACTTCTTGATGTTGTAATCCTTTAATCTTTCTAGCAGTGCCACTGGAGTCCAGAGGTGTGAACCAGCCCTGACTCTTGTAGAGAGGAGACTTTGGAGAACTCAGGGTGAGTAGTTTGCTGCCATCCCAGTATTAACCTGGGTTTTGGCTCTACTGACTTTGTTTGAAAGGACATGAAAGGAATGGTTAGTTTTCTATCTTGTGCCCAGTGCCACTTTATACTCTCCTTGTAATCTAATTATTAGTTGCTACGTTGCCATTTGTCTAGGCCAAAAAAATAAAACCGCTATTTATTCCAGTTACTCAATCACTGCCTGCCTGGAATGTGGCCCTAAACTCTGGGAAGTAAGCTGCCTCACATTTGCTCTCAGAACTTGCTGCTGTTGATCTCCTGCCTCACCCCTGCTTGGTTAGGCACTCTGCTTTTGAAACTTTGACACATGTACTCAAACTGTCTTTTTCTATTCATTTATTCAATCGTCATTTTTCTAAAACTCAACAAAGACTAATCTCCCAAATTAAAACTATTTCTGAACTCACTTATTTTTTTCTCTCTGTATGTATTCTTGATCTACTGCTCTGACAGCCACAATGGTCTAGGTTCCCAGTTTGTGCATGTTGGCTGCCCCATCTGCTGACCACATTCTGATCCTTCCACTGTACCACATTGATTTTCAAAGATGGTATGCATATAGGTGCACATTAAAACATTTGAAAAATAAGGAACATTTAAAATAACTGCTCATTACTAAAATGTAACTTGATTATAGAAGATTCTTATGTTTTATTTCAAATAGAAGGTATTTAGCGACTCTTCAGCAATGTGAGAAGCTGAGTTGAATTTCTTACATTATCAGGAAATGAGCCATCATTTATTTAGTAAGAAATATTCATATTTTATGTCAGGTGTTCTTATTTCATTGTGCCTAAATTTCAGTTGTTTAAAATGACTTCAAATTTTATTAGGATAAATAATCTTGATTGTTTCACTGATTTCCAAACCTGTCAATGCAATAAATCAGCAGTTGCACTTGGAAAGATAGCCATTTTTAAGTTGAATGAGAATGACATCACACTCACAACTGCAAAACCTAAAATGTCTAATAAAGTAGATTCCTATGTCTGAACTTCAATTTTAGGGCACAGCTGTAGATGCAGGACTGTTGCCATCTGGTGCAGTTCCACAGAATAAGAGAGAAAATTTACCCAGAGTGTGCCATGCACTGGCTTTTCTGGGAATGACAAGTTGCCAGGATTTGTTTTTGGTTCACTTGCAGGGGTGGAAACTTGGAACTAGGTGAGTTGTTTTACATGCAATATCCTCATTTATAGCTTGACATTTCATATTTCCAATTTTGTTTATAGTTTCAAAATAAGTGCAAAAGAACTAAATTTTTTTAATGGCCCCATATTTAAACATTATATATAGTTAACCATTTAGGATAGTGGTAAATGTTTACTTTTTCTAACTCATACCTACTAATCTAGGGACGTTTAGAATACTAATGGTACTAGTGCAGTACATAGAATGTATATACAGAGTACTGGACTTTGGTTTTAATTTTTATAGCTACTCTGGGGCAGGTGTACTTATTTTAGCTAATACCACAAATAAAACTCTGAGATCATTAGGAAATCACTCTCAGGTTTCTGTGTCACTAACAAGGGGAATTAAAGATTGAGTTGCAGATATTGGAAGTTGATTTTTGTTATTTGTTTTTGTTTTGAGTCAGTGAAATAAATCATCAACTCTACATTTCTTACTTTGTTTACACAATAAAGCCACAGATTAAATAATAATCTGATTAATTATCCGAGTAGTTAGCATTTTACCACATAAGAACTTGGGTGATCAGTAGGGCCGACCTGTGTTTAGAACGGTGGTCACAATATAATAGGCACTCAGAAAAACTTCCTGATGAATTCAGCTAAAAATCCTCTTGTTTTCCTTAATAGCGGCTATTTTATGTAATAAGCCTAATCATTTCTTCCACTGTTGTGCTGTGTAGATGTGGGTAGGTTGAAATTAAAATTAAAAAAAAAAAATTTTTAGTGTTTATTTTTGAGAGAGAGCACACGTGGGCAAGGGGCAAAAAGAGAGGGAGACGGAAAATGGAAAGCAGGCTTCATGCCATCAGTGCAAAGTACAATGTAGGAATGGAACCCACGAGCTGTGAGATCATGACCTGAGCCGAAGTCTGATGATCAACCCACTGAGCCATCCAGACACCTTGAAGTTTAAATTTTTATACTTAAATTTTGGTTTTTTTAGTATGACTCTATGAAGTTACTTGAACTTTGTTAGATATATATATATCCTTCTGGCAAGTTTTTTTAAAAAATTGTTTACTGTTTATTTATTTTTGAAAGAGAGAGAGAGAGAGAGAGAGTGAACAGAGAAGGGGCAGAGAGAGACAGAGACACAGAATCTGAAGCAGGTTCCAGGCTCTGAGCTGTCAGCACAGAGCCTAAAGCAGGGCTTGAACTCACAAACCTAGATCATGACCTGACCCAAAGTCAGACCCTTAACGGACTGAGCCACCAAAGTGCCCCTTGTTTTTTTGTTTGTTTGTTTGGTTGGTTGGTTTTGTTTTGTTTTTACTTTAAGATGGAAATCTTGCTTTCCTATTGGGAATCAAGATGGATTGCTGTCTCAGTAATAGAGTAGGAAGTTATTGGACTCAATGGTAGCTTAAACAAAGTAGGGGTTTTGTTTCATTCTCATGTGACAAGGAGATTGGGAGTAAACTATTCCTGGTATTGGTTCAGCAGCTCACAGATGGCAGGGTCAAGGTGGTCCCTGAGGTTCCCTTGGCTTTTCCCTTAGGTCCCAAGATGGTTGCTGCAGCTCCCCCAAGAAGATGAAGGAAGCTGAAAGAGAAAACGGGGCACACCATTTTGAGTCAGCTTCCTTTTAAAGAGCTTTCTCAGCAGCCCAGCAACTTTTACTTACATCTCATTGGCCAGACTGTGTCATATCTGCAAGGTTGCATGAGAAATGTAGTTTCTGTAGCTGGACATATTAACAGCTTTCAACAAAAAAATCCGAGGAAATCGAAGGAAAACAATGATGGTGGATCTTTGGGAAACAAAGTAGCAGTCTGTGCTCTGGCTACAAAATACAGCTGTAAGGGAGCATAATGTTCAAATAGATCAAAACTGCAACTCCTTCACAGCTAACAATACTCCAAGCAACACTGCTCTGCTCAGACAGTAGTTTGAAGAGTGAAGACGTGCTAGTTTTTTTTCATGAAACACCTGCCAGGACTGGCTTTTGCAATCAACCAATGGCTTGGCTGGCGTCAGGATTTTCTAGAGGACCCTGGGAACCTGTCCGCTTCCTTAGTGGACATAATCTATGGAGGTTTGGAATGGGATAAAGAATGTTCTACCTTGCTGCTTTCCCATCTGCTTCATGTATCTCTAATTTTCCTTACAGATTTTTGGTGGAGTCTAGTTTTTGTTTGATCCTCAGAAAAGGATCATCTCTTTCATATATAGGAGAAGGTAATCTATGTAAAGAAAGGCTACTTTACTCCCTTCTGTGACTCCACCACCAATCTAGGAATATCCTGAGAGAAGACTTACTTCTCAAAGCTGCTTCCGTAATCAGCCTACATCCTGCCTAAGCAAAGGGAGAAGAAACACTTCCCACATCCAAGGCTGTCCAAAAAAACTTTCTGTGATGACAGAAATGTTCTATATTTGCACTGTCCATTATGGTAGCCATTAGCCATGTGTAACTGGTGAACACTCGAAATGTGGCTAGTGTGACTGAGGAAGTAAATTTTAATTTTATTTAATTTTAAATAATTAAAATGTAAATAGCCATATGTGGCTAGTGGCTGTTGTATTGTCAGCTCCACTATTCAACTTTCTTTTTTTCTTGTGTTTTACAACCACCTGGGAGGGGTTTGGGCCAGTCATGTGTTTGGTGTTCCATGGTCTTCACTATCCTACCTTGCCGTTGAACTTGTCTCCCAGAGGAAAGGAAAAATAGTATCTTGGAACTAAATTCAAGATGTTAACTTGACATCTACACATTGCACATATTTCTGTATAAATGCAATGATCTCCTAGGAATAGGTCCTGTGATTGATTTTTGTGATAATTGGTGATGGAAAAATGGTGGTGCTGGTCCATTTAACATTTCTAGTGAACATTATGTGTTCCTAGTCAGAGTGAGTCAGCAGGAATTATTTTTTTCTGTTGTGCTTCATTCTGGTTTACTTTATTTTTGTAATATTGTGGCTGCTAAATGATTATTCCTTGTGTGTTTTTCAAACTACTTAGTGGTTTATATTTTTAAAAAGGCTGTGAAATAAAGAAATAATTATATGTAACTCAGCTTTTTGTGTGTGTGAATTATTATTACCCATAATTTTTAAAGAGTTAATTAGTATGAGATTAATGGATAGAAGGAAATGCTTATTTTTATATCAGATTTCCTTTTTAGTGAGCATGTATGTATGCCAATTAATGTTTTACTTTTGAAATATTAAATAATATTTTCATTGTATTCAGAGCTTGGATAAAATATGAGGGTGGTGATGGTATTGGAGTGACTTTTTCCTCAAGTATCTGGTTGTTCTTCTATACTGAGAATCACTTGGATCTTGTTTCTCTATTGTGCTCTCTTTGAGTTTATTTGTTTTTTTATTACTGAATTATAGAAATGCTTGTTATAGTCTAGACACTATTGATTTATGAGATGTATGCTTTACAGCAGTTTTCTCCTAGTTTGTGGCTAGTCTATTAATTTCTGTAGCAATGTCTTTAAAAGAAGTATTTTTAATTTTGAAGTTAGATTTAGCCACTTTTTATTTTAACTTTTTTATTTTCTCTATCTTCTTTAAGATATTTTGCCTGTCTTTTAGGTCACAAAAATATTGTCCTGTGCTTTTTTTCTAGACTGGAAACTTTATAGTTTTAACTTTTAGTATATTCATTATCCATCTCAAATTAATTTTTGTGTACAGTATGAAGTAAGGATCAAGGTTCTTCTCCCCCCTCTATGTATAAACAGTTTTTCTACACATTTATTGAAGAGGCTTTTCCCTCCCCACTGGATTGTTTGGGAATCCTCATCAAAAATAAAATGACCATGTAAGTGTGGGAATATTTCTGGGCTATTTAGGTCCATAACGTCATTCTTATGCTAATATAACACTGTCCTGATTACTGTAGTTTTATAGTAAGTTCTGGTGTTCACTATAAAACGTTATTGAATCTGAACTTTTATAATAAACTAGTAAAGTCCGGGTCTACATACAAAAAGGAGCTTCAGTAATTTTAGTTGAAAATGGTCAAATTCAGAAAGAGAATCCCACCCTAATACCATGCTTCTTTTATTCTCAATCCTAGTTCCACCCACAATCTGAACGTAGATTTGGGGTAGCACTTGGTGAAAAGAGACGTCCTTGTGTTTCTACATATCTGCGTAACTAGGAAATAGCTTTTTCTTTTTGTTATTACAGTTGAGAGCAAACTATAGTTTATAAAAGGTACTTTTTGCTGGAAAGCTAAAGATAGAAAACAAAACAAAGCACAGAAGCTCATGTGTTGCTAACATCGCATCTCTGTTACCAATACAGTATTAGCCACAGATTCAACTGCCTGGCTCAAGTATTAGGCCATCCATTTTGATGTTTTCCCCTCCGTCAGTGGAATCTGACATTTGATCATCTGGTATCTTATCATGCTTTTTAGAAATTTAGCTGGGAGGGTTTGCTGGCAACAATTCATGTCTCATGTCCCCTTTCTACTTGCGTGCAGTTTTCCAGTTTCCAGACATACTACTTGTTCTTTGCACATCTCACCTTGCAACTAACTGCAGAGTCTCAACCCATTAGAAGAAAAGTGAATGGTTCCCTCCATCTCCAACTGTGTAATCTCACTCCCCTCTTTGGAGCTAACTGTTGTTAACAGTATGAGGTATATCTTTTGAAAAGATCTTCTGTATATTCACCATGCATAGTTATCCAGTCACATTTATGCACATTTGCATGCAGATACACAAAGGTTTTTTAATATATAGATGACATCAGACTATAGATACTTTGCAATTCGCTTTCTTCTCTAATATGTTGTGGCAGGTTGTATTTTCAAAAAGATGGTCACCACTGTGTCTCCCATTTCACATGCTTATGTGATTTCACATTGAGAGGGAGACACCATATCCCCTCTCCTTGAATTTGAGCAGGCTTGTGACAACAGAAAGTGGCAGAAATGACACTGTCTAACTCATGAAGCTAGGTCAGAAAAGCAAGGCAGTTTCTCCATTGTTTGATGAAAATACCTACTTTTGGAGCCCTGAGTTACCATGTAAAGTAGGATTACCCTGAAGCCATTGTCATTCTATCAAGAAGCCTCAGTAAAGAGGTCCCATGGAGGTGCTCTAGTCAAGGGCCCCCGCTGGTGAATAGCTTCCAGGTGTTGAGTCCTCCCAGCTGAGGCTCCAGACTTGATGGAGTAGAGACCAGCCAGTTTTATGGTGTCTGGTCTGAATTCTAGTTGTTTTAAGTCACTAGCCTCGGGAGGATTCATTCTAGCAGTAGAAACTGGAACATATGTTTTAAAAGTTTTAATGAAAATAGAATCATCCTTATTGTTTTAAATTATATAGAATCCTCAGCAATTTATTTAATAGATGTATAGTATTGATGAACATTAAGTTTGTTGCAAATTTTTCTAAGATTGTTTTCACAGAAGTATGATTTCTGGGTCACCTAGTTTAGAAATCTCAAGAGTAAGTAGATATGGATAGTCTCTGTCCTAAGTGACGGTGCCAGAATATATCTATCCACTTCTCCACAGTATGTGACATTATGGGTCTTTTAAAAAGTTGCCACTATAGTGAACAAAAACCACAATAAAATCTTATGGGTTTGATTTGAAAACTTAAAAAGAGATTTGTTCCTCTTGTTTTATGTTTATTGGCCACTTTAATTTCCTCTTTGCTATGTGCCTATTAATATCCTTTACTCATTTTTAAAATAGGTTGTTTATAATTTATCAGTAATTTATTTATAGTACAGACATATAATGACTATATACATAATGAATCTATCTGATGGCTGTATATATAAAATCACTAAATATATGCATATAGCTATTAATCAGTTGAAAGTTGAAGATATTTTATCCTGGTGAGTTGTGTATGTTTTAACTTTGTCTTTTATTTCATCTTAATGAAGTTTATAATTATATATACATACTGTTTAATCTCCATAACTATATACTGTGGTAGAACAATTGTCTTCCTCACTTGATCTTCATTTTTCAAAAATTTCTCGGCTATTATTGAGGGGGGAGTGTGCTTATGTGTGTTTCACATAAGAAGTTAAGAATAAATTTGTCAATTTCCTTTATAAAACATTCCTTTGGATTTTGGTTGGGATTGCATTGAATTTCTACATTAATTTTGGGGGAAATTTGGCATCTTTTTTAATCCTTTGGTGATGGTTTGGATTGTTACTTCATAAGAACAATCTTGGATATTCTTGCTTAAGTTTATGCTTAATCATTTTATAGTTTTGGTTGATGATATATAGGGGACATTTAGTAGTCATTGCACATAAAAGAAAGCAATTGATTTTTATACATTTATCTTATATCTGGCCCCTTATTAAACTCTTCTATTTATTGTAATACTATTTTTTCAGTGATTTTCTTAGATTTCCTAGGTGGTCAATCATATTGTGTAAATGATGAGCCTTGTTCCTTTGCAGTCTGCATTTATGCAGTTTATTTAATTTCTCTTCATATAATAATGGCCAGGACAGCTACTAAGTTCTTGAATATTACTGGTGATAATGGCCATTCTTGTCTTTTACTTTATTTCTAATTTAAATGATTATACTTCTAATGTTTAACCTTTAAGTATTATATTTGCTGAAGTTTCATATATTTTTCTCTTCATTTTTTAATGTGAATGATTGTTGTTTTCTCTTCTGACCTGTTTTCTTTTTCTCGACATGTTTTGAGCAGTTTTCCGAATCCAAAAGCATATAGATAAATAATTTTAAATGTATGCATAATTTTATTGAATACACATACTAAAATTTACTTAGTCTTCCAGTGGTAGACAAGTATATATATTTAATATGTTTGTGTGTGTATATGTTTGTATATATACATATGTGTGTGTGTATACACACACACACACACACACACACACACACACACAAGCTACATTGCTTTGAATCTCTGTATAAACAGCCATTACATTTGTTTGATTCCTGGTAGTTGGATAGCTTGTATTAAATGTAAGGGACATATCTAACTAACTTTATTGTGCATTTTGTTACAAATTCTTGAGGCCTAATACCCTCCAGAAAGGATATACCAAATTACGCTGCCATCAGCAGTGAATAACTGTGCCCATTTCCCTCTACCCTTTCCAACTTTGTGTTTTGAGGATGTTTTAGTCTACAGATTTGATAGGTAAAAAAAAAAAGTTTTCATTTGTTGCTTTTTATTAGCATTAATTTTGTTTAGTTTGAACATTGATAATTTCTCTTTCTTCTTTTGTGAATTGCCTATTCATATCTTGTCCTTTCTTTCTCATGGGCATTCTTTAATTCCTTATTGATTTTTGGGTTGATATTTGCTTTTCTTCCCTTGGGGAATGTTATTTTATTTATAAATAGGAATACAATGAGGTTAAATTGCACTTCCCTCCCTAACTACCGGCCTCCATTTCTTCTTTATGGTTGCCAGATTCTTATGTATACTTCTAGACTTATGAAATATGTACTCATGCATATATATCTTTATTAGTCACATAAATGAGGCCACATTATATGTACATTGTCTTGTACCTTGCATTAAGAAATGCAACAAATATTCCCTATTCATTTATTCAGTAAATACTTTTTTTAAAAAAAAATTTTGACACTTACTTATTTTTGAGAGACAGAGACAGAGTGTGAGCAGGGGAGGGGCAGAGAGAGAGAGGGAGACACAGATATAATGCAGGCTCCAGGATCAAAGCTGTCGGCACAGAGCCCAACACGGGGTTCGAACTGATAGACCATAAGAACATGACCTGAGCCACAGTTGGATGCTTAACCAACTGAACCACTCAAGTGTCCTGTTCAGTAAGAACTTCTTGAGCACCCACTATGTACCAGGTACAACCCTAGTTATTTGGGAATATATTAATGAAAAAAAAAGATAATTCCTTTATTCATGGAGCTTACTTACATGCTGCATGTAGGGTTGCCTCTTTTTAACTGTTTTATAGTATTCCATATGGAAAGGAAGCATAATTTACTTATCCAACTCTTAATAGATATTTCATTGTTTCCGGGCTTTTGCTATTACTAACAACACTGAATAATTTTTGAACACAAATCCTTAATCAATATGTCCATGTCGCTATAGGATAAAATCTTAGCTGTGGAATTTCTGGATAAGAGTATTGTGTAAAATTTCATTATAGAAATTTGAAATATTGCTTCAAATATTGAGGAAATATTGCTTCAAACTTCTTTTTGATCACTTAAAAATTTTATTTATTTTTAGTTGTTCTGAATAATATTCAATCATTTGGATATACTATGTTGCTTGTTTATCTGTTCACTTATTGAAGGGCATCTTGGTTGCTTCAAAGTTTGGGGAATTATGAATAAAGCTCTACCATTCTGCTTGCTCTCTTCTGGAAGTCCTGCGATTTGATAATATTCCACATAAAAAGTAGTGCTGTTTCACATGCCTTTGGATGAAACAAGCCCTCTCATATATTCTAGTAGAAGTTGGAATCTGAAAAGATACACTGGAGGGCAGTTTGGTATATCTATTCACACTTAAACTGCACACAAGCAAGAATTCCATGATTTTGTATCTCTTCTAGAGAAACACATAGACACGCAATAGGTAACATTGTGCATCTGACAATCAGCAGCTGGAACTAAAGAAGCCGGGCCCAGTGGGACAGAGCAAAGGGTAAGCCTCCTGGACCCACCAGAATTAGAGAGCAAAGCAAAGAAAGTGAGTCAGAAACCTAGCCGTGTAGTCTAGGCCAACATAGTGATGAGTAGAAATAGGCTGTGAAACAGAGTTCTACCTCAGGCTCCCTGGATGTCTGGTTGGTAACTGAAGAGCTAATTCCAGATTCTGCATTGCCAACAAAAGTTGGCATGCTGAAATAGCTGGTATACTTTCAACCATAGTAGATTCTTGCCAGGTAAGGCTGGAGTCAAAGGAACTGGAAACCATTGACCCATATCCAGAATATTATCACCACCTGTGCAAAATATGAAACATGAGTCGGTGGTTTTCAGATGGCTGAATTTCTAAATGCTACAAAACTATGTTTCTAAATATAGAGTTTTGATGTGGATTGACATTAAGCCTTCCTTCGTAATTTCCAGCATCCTCTCCTTACCCCAACCCACACTGCCCACTTATGACCCTTTCCCTGCCTCCAAACTCAGAGTTCCCACCTGTTGCCCGTGATTCCTCTGCATCCCTTGCAGCCTCAATGTGAAACCATCTCTGCCAGTCTTGGCTTCTCAGAACCCAAGCAGGGGAAGGGAGGGCATTTGGATTACAGCTTTTCTGATAGCTGAAATCACCAATCATTACTATATTTGTCTCAGTGTCAGGTTTTCTCCTCTGAATTACACTGGATTATTATATCTGATAGTAGGCCAAGATGCCTGTCTTGTAAAAATTTCATTTTTCTTTCTCTCTCATTTTACTTTCAACTGAAATGATCCTGCAATGATCATTTATGAATTTCTCTCAGCCTCTACTGGCTAGCTCTAATCTGTTAGAGAGGCATTGCATAAAAACTTAGACATTGTGGCCAGACTCCTGCATTTACATACCAGGTGCATCACCACTCTGTGCTATAGTTTACCATCTGAAAAATACAGACACCAATATTGTAAAATGCCTTGAACATATGTGACCATATGTGATATACAGTAAGTACTCAATAAATATTATCTAGTATTTCTGTTCAACAAGATGTACTTCTTCCACCACTTTATTGTTGATGATTGTCTCATCACATAATAGCTTCTTTTGTCTGATATAGCATTGGTTTCCTTTTGCTAAAATTACAAGTTAATTTTATAACATATATTTTGTTAGTTTATGTATAGACATGTGAGTTCCTGGTCTTGTCCCTAATCCAATCCCTTGCTTTTGGCCAAAATTTATTAATCCCTTCAAATGCTGTTTTTCTTTGCTTGTCATATCTGGTTCTGTATGTGTACAGTTTTATCAGGGAATTTTTCCTTTCCTACACATGTCAGATTCATACATTCCTGCCAAGTATACTCCTTCTAGCCCATGGAAACACACTCCAGCCTCTGCAGGAGCCAACTGTCCCAGAAATCTAAATTCATCCCTCCCCATAAAGAAATCTGGCTGGTCACATCTCACATCCTTCTTTATCTTGCAAAGTCACAGCCTTTTCCTGGAAGGAAGATAAAAACACATCCTGTGCCCTGGGGTCCTTCAGCTTTCTGCCCAGAACTTCAAAATGCACAGAGAAACATTTTGGAGAGTTCCACCTATTTCCAATGTGCCCAGCTGAACCTTTAGAAGTTAGTAGTAAGAGGATTTGATCAAAGTGGGCAGATTTTGACCTAACTTTGGATATAATCAAGAGCCAAAACTATATGGGCACATGGTTAATGAGTATCTGAGTAGTCAGGGAAGAGAGAGATGCAAGGTTAGACTCTAAATATTTCCAGTGTGAACTTTCTGATACTTCAGGAGGGTCTGTAGGGTTATACACTCATTATGTTTGTGAGGTTTCTGCCCACCAAGGTAGCTGAAGATCTCCCAGGGTCGCCACACATCTGCCCTCTCCAGTGTATGTTCTGTGATGAAGGACGAGGGCAGCAGAGGCTACAGTGTTTCCCATATTCATTATACCTAGAGATTTTATTTCATGTAGAGAGTCTCTGAATTATAATAGATACCTTTTCCATATGTATAATCTTAACTGAGTCCTTTCTCCTGTAGGAATTTATCATATATAACAAGATGTGAGCTAAGACCTCAGATGTGAGTTTCTCTCCACATTCGTTAAATTACTAGCCTCCCTCTCTATTTTTACATGTGAAATTTTTTGTGCTCGGAGAGGAAGTCTGCCTTTAGTATTTCATCTTACCTCTCAGATATGCCCTCAGAAGTCACAATTTCCTTCAAAAGTGGGCTTTTGAGTAGTCCTTTGATTATTCCTGCTGGCACCCACCAGCAGAAATTCTCTTGGAGTAATAATAATAATAAAGTGTCTAATAATGTTAAGTGTTTACCATGTAGCAGGCACTGTGCTGATGTGTAGTTACTCACTTAATCCGGACAACACCCCTGAAGAGGATGCTAATATTCTGCCTGTTTTGTTTTCCCCATACCTCCCTTCTTTTTCACACTTTGCTCCCACAGCATATGGTATCCCCAGATCACCTTTGCCTTTGGGTCCCGTGGTCCTCTGTTGCGGACTCAGCAGCCCCATTTTGGGGAAACCCATTGCTAAAGCAGATCTAAAATCTTTATGTGCTTCATGACCTCTTATGGCCACCAGATGGGAGTATTGCAATTATAAAGAACTCTCCAGAAAATCGATTAAGTGCAATTGTGAGGAGATCCACCTACAACAGTTTGCTTTTGATTTTTATACACAGAATGCTTTTCTAAAGCAAAGCCAAACTTCTTTTGCAAAAGCACAGTTTAACTATTTCAGGGTACCACAAAGTGGGGTATATTAAGAACACTGAATTGTTTTGAAGCATTTCTTTTTTTTTTTTTTTTTTTATTTATTTCTAGGAGAGAGAGAGAGAGACAGCGTGAGCAGGGGAGGGTCAGAGAGAGAGGGAGTCACAGACTGAAACAGGCTCCAGGCTCTGAGCTGGCAGTCAGCACAGAGCCTGACGCGGGGCTCGAACCCACGAACCGTGAGATCATGACCTAAGCGAAAGTCAGACGCTTAACCGACTAAGCCACCCAGGCGCCCCTTTTTTTTTTTTTTTTTTTTTATGTTTTGAAGCATTTCTAAGTGTTACAACTCTGCACACACACACACACACACACACACACACTTTAGCACAAACATGTTAGATTTACAGTTGTTATTATTAATTCTAATGGTTTCTGTAAATGCATAGGTTAGGATTTTCTAGGCTGGTACTTCTCACACTTGCTCCCACTGCCAGAGGAGAGACAGTAAACATGTCCCCCAAGAATTGCAGACTAGCCTTAAATGGCCCCTTGAGGAAAACAATGCCTTTGAAGTCTCAGGTTTCACTTCACAAGTTATGTGCACTTTACTTTCTTTCTTTTTTAATAATTAAAAAAACTTGTTTGTTTATTTATTTTGAGAGAGAGAAAGAGAAAGAGTGAGAGCTTGCACAAATGGGGGAAGGGCAGAGAGAAGAGGAGACAGAATCCCAAGCAGGCTCCACACTGTCAGCACAGAGCCTGCTGCAGGGCTCAAACTCACTAACCCATGAATGAGATCACGACCTGAGCAGAGATCAAGAGTCAGAGGCTTAACCAACTGTGCCACCAGGCACTTTGTATTCCATAATACATATCAGTGTTTTTAAGTACAAAAATAACATTAAGTGATATGGTCATCACTGGGAAATGTGACATGCTTATCCCACAGTCGGTTTGGGGAGCCTGGCATTAAGATTTCTGGAAGGCAGGAAAGGAGTAGACATGCCAGTAGGGAGTTCTTCAATATAGGTCTCCCTTGAGATTTTTCTGGTTGTTTTCTGCTGTGGTGTTTAATCCTATTTGCTGTTTGCATTGTCTTTCATTCTGCATCTTGGCCCTTCATATTTATTTTTATTATTATTTTGGCTCAATTTTTGGCCTTCAGCAATGCCCTTTCTTCAATTTCCAGGATTATACTTTCTCTTTGTTTCATAACTCCCAGACTCCTTCCCAAATCAAACCTTTCTGATGAGATAACTTGGGTTTATCTTAATTCTTTCACTTTCTCATTTCAATACTGTTCACTTTGTAACATGTTTTAGTTGTTTTTAAAAATAACTAAATAATATATATAACAGTCCCACACCTTTTAGAACAAACTAAAAATTCTTCCTGTTCAAGATCATGACAAATGGGTACAGAAATGCATGACTAATAAAAATCATACTATTAATATTTATAATGATGATGAGGAGGAGGAGGATGACAAAGAACAGTAAACATAAGAAGCCGGGGAGAATATTAGTCCCCAGGATCTTGCTTAAAGGCCCATTCTTTATCTTCAGACATCGTGGATTTTTGCCTAGGAGAAATTATTCTGATGACTAGAAACACGTTGGTGAATTTAGAAGTGCATTGCTCCTTTACTGTTTTATTTTAAACTCTCGTTTATCCTCCCCTGCATCCCCCATAAATATTCTTTACTATCTGACATCTTTGAGATATTAGAATTAGTAAATGCCTGCAGGAAGGGTGCTGCTAATGCTTTATCAAATGATCAACACAGAATCTTATCTTCATGTGGTACCAGTATAGGATTAAATCAGGGAGGTTAATCATTTATTTAAGATGTCAGATTCTGTGACCTACATGTTACCAGATGTAGCAGGTTGTATCATTTGTTCAAAACATTGTCTGCGGGGCGCCTGGGTGGCTTAGTCGGTTGAGCGTCCGACTTTCGCTTAGGTCATGATCTCGCGGTTCGTGGGTTCGAGCCCCGCGTCGGGCTCTGTGATGACTGCCAGCTCAGAGCCTGGAACCTGTTTCAGTCTGTGACTCCCTCTCTCTCTGACCCTCCTCTGCTCGCGCTGTCTCTCTCTCTCTCCTAGAAATAAATAAAAATATTAAAAAAAAAAAAAAAACAAAAAAAAAACATTGTCTGCTCCTCTTCAGTGGACTTATTCCTGCAGAAGCCCTCCAGGGGGAAAGAGTTGAATTTGTCAGGCTTAGCCTCATAACTTACTTAGGCCAATGAACTGTGAACTGAAGTGACATGTGCCTCATTCAAGACAATGCTTTAAGAGCCATCCCACAACTTTCCCATTGCTCTTTTCCTCTGCAGTGAGAACAACATGCCCTAGTTAGGGTCAGCTCCTTCCATCTGGATCCTGGGATGAGAAAATCATGTGAAACAGAGCCACAGCATACCCTTATGTGTGAGAAACAAATCTCTTTTGTTAGTCACTGGGCTCCTGGGGTCATTTGCTGCAACCTAACAATGGCTGTGTGACATACCAGTGAAATCTTTATCAGGCAATTTTACCTATCTGTACACAATGTTAGTTTGTTCTTGATACAGTGTATCTGTGTTATATAGTAGTCAGTGCAAGAGCAAATTTAGTTGGAGACTGTAGCCACTGATTATTTTCAGCAAAATTCTTTAAGCTTTGCTTTTAAATAAATAAGGACATGTAGAGCCTTAATTTTGCCATATTCTTCCTCTTCCACTAAAAGTATTAGAGAAGCCCCATAACTAGGCTTGGTGTACAGACATGTAGTAGTACATGGTCCAATCAACTGGTTTTCTCAGTATGGTTATAAGGTATGATGAAGCAGTCAAGATTCCCGGGTTTCAAGGGGCCAGAGGTTGGGTTCCATGGAAAGAAGAATCTGATGTGGATAGTACTGTGTAAGAAGTTTACTCAGGAGAACCCTTGGAGTTAATACCAGTGGAAAAGAAGGAAAAGGAAGGAAAGGGAAAGGCATAGCTTGGCAAAAAGAAAAGCTGGGCTATAATGCAGTCTGAACAAAGGACTCACCCAGTCTCACAGACAGCTCTGAAGCTGGGTTGGCCATTAAGAGTGGTTCCAAGTTGAGATGGGGGTGGGGGACACAAGCTTTATACTGTACGTTAAGCAGTCATTGGATGTGGACTTCCTAAGGGTGCATGAACTTAGGCAATGCATGTCTTTAGCTGAGACAGTCCCCATAGAGGGCTCACGGCTAAGGACTCTCTGCTGACTGCTCTCCCGAATACTGAGGGGATAGGTCCTTTGTCTCGAAGGAGATCTGGGTGGCACACCCCAGCTTCCACTGAAGTCCTCCTCTTGTGCTGCTCAGATTCATTCCATTACTAAAGTTCTGGGAGCAGACCTTCCAAAATTTCGTTGAGCATCTTTTTATAATTTTTAATTTTAATTTTTTTTAGTGTTTGCTTTTGAGAGACAGAGAGGGAGAGAGAGAGTGTATAAGTAGGGAAGGGATAGAGAGAGAGGGAGACAAGGAATCCAAATCAGGCTCAAAGCTCTGGCCTGACAGGCCAGAGCCTGACATGGGACCAACCCTATGAACCGTGAGATCACGACCTGAGTCAAAGTCAGACCCTTAACTGACTGAGCCACCAGGTGCCCCTGTTGGGCTTCTTTCCTGGGGGAAATTTGTAAGAGGAAGATTAGTGGGATGTGAATCACAGCCCCTACTGCTGTCGTTGGTGTCAGAACTGAAACTGAAGTTCACTCTTGCTCCCGTATGATCCACTCTAGATTACTCTCATTCTCAGCTTCCCTGCTAGTCTCTGTGGCCCACCTAGCATCACGATGTTGCCTCTGGTAACCATGCCCTTCTCAGGCTGTGGCTCAGCTATTTGTCCATTTACTATCAAAATGGAACAAGGAAGTATACAGAGGTGTCCGTGTCAATCGCCAGATGTCGACATATTTCTTCTTGTACTCATCGTGTGGCAATAGCTGTTACCTCCTCGTGATGATTAGGATTAGTTATCCCAGCCAGGTTCACGCTCCATTTCTTGTTTGCTAGTCTCTTGGCAAGAGGAGCCTGAAGTGTCAGCCCTAATTTATGGGAATCTTGCTGTGTCCCTGGGAAGAGTGTATGCCCTTTGTAAACCATGAACTCTAAACCCACAGATCCCAGAGATGACAGGACAGGAAGCACAAATTCTCCAAGTAGATTATGGGAGTTGTAGTAAATGGGCTATTCCCACTTCCATCTCTTGAGTCCTGGACCCCTGTATTCTACCTACTGGGGACATAGCACCATATCAAAGTCATCTGATAATGTTTATTGCAGGATCCTGGAGGATAATGTCCTAGCCTCTAAAACTTTAGATAGTGATATATGCTAATAAGAAAAAAAGAATAAAAGGGAAGTGTAGGATGGAATGTTTAAAATTATAGATAGGGTAGCTAAGGCAGGCCTCACCTTGTAGTGACATTTGAGTAAAGATCTAAAGGAAGAGAGAAATCTAGGGTAAGTATATTCCAGACAACAGGAGCAGAAAGTGCCAGGCCTGTGGTAGTAGTGTTCCTGGCATGCTAGAGGAACAGTGGTCAGAGTACCAAGAGTGGGAAAAGAGAAGCAGGGTGTTGGTAGATGATGTCAGAGTGGTGATACGTGACCATATCATGTAGGGTCTTAGAGGTCCAAGTAAAATGTTTGCTTTTACTCTGAGTGAACTGAGAAACCTGGGGAAATTTCTGAGGTAAGAAATGATATGCTATGACTTAGGTTTTACCAGAATCTCTGTGGCATTATGTTGAGGATGGACAGAAGGGGAAAAGGTGGAAGCAGAGGTACCCGTTAGAAGGCTGTTACCCTCAGAAGTGATGGTTGGACCAGGATGGTGACAGTGGGAGAGGTCTCACAGATCAGAGCTTCCAGAGACACCAGTCACAATATGTTCAACGTCAGAGGGGCCTCTCAGATTTGTATAATGTGGTAGTACTGGGTTAGTCCAATTCTTGCTACATTTTGACGCATGCACAACCAGATTGGCTGATACAGAAGGTGAGAGGAAGATAGTGAATGTGAGAGGAAGAGCATGAGAGGGAGTATGAATGATGCCTTCAAGTTTTCCCACCTGAGCAAGTAGGAAGTTGAGATTGCCATGAATTGAGATGGAGAAGACAGTGGAAGGAGAAGACTGGGGGCTGGGAGTAATATTAAGAACTCAGTTGTAGACGCATTAAGATGGAGATGCCTATTAGACACTCAGTCAGCCACTAGATATGTGAGCCTGGAAACCACGGGAGGTGTTATGAGTTCCATACTTTGAAATCATTAACATAGATGGAATGCAAAGCAATGAGAAGGAAGGAGACAGCTTACTTACTAAGAGTGGCGAGAATAAATGAGATCAGCTAAGGAGTAAGTGTGGGTGAAGAAAAACAGGACACTGAACCAAGCCAGAGGCGGAACCAGATGCACTCCATGTTCAGAATTTAGGGAAATGAGGAGGACCCAGCAAAAGAGATGGAGCAGGAGCAGTCAGAGAGATGGAAGAAATCCAGGCCAGAGCCATCTGGGAGCCAAGTAAAGAGGATGCTTGAAGAGGAGTCGCAGAAGGAATGAAGGAGCCAGGCATAAGGTCTCTGGAACCAACCAGAACCGGTTCCCTGGACTGTTTTAATCTCCATACTTAGTGTGATGTTGGAGAATACAGTGCAGCATTAGAGAAAGGTGTGTTCTTGCGTCCCTTTGGAACTTTGACAATAAAGGTTCACTTTATCATTTTCAAAGCAAGTCTGGTATTCTAGAGGAGGGACCCACAGGTATAGAAGACATTTCAAAGCAGTCAGGACTGTAGTTCTATTTTTCTTAAAACACCTATTTTAACAAGTTGCTTTTGGGCCCTTGCCTGGAAAGCTAAAAAAAGCCAGAAGCTGTCTGTTGTCTTAAGCCTACAGCCTCACCCGGTACATGAGAAGAACGTGTCAGCACACATTGCCGGATTCATGCTGGGGTGCTTGTTAAAGCCACGCGCAGAAGCCCCAGCAAACACAAGGAACATGGAAATTCCATTCGTTACCAATCAATTTTGAGAATGATTTTCTGGGTTTTTTATTTTTTAATTTTGTATTTTTTGAGAATGCTTTTCTATTTTTTTCAAATAAGACTTTTGAGGAGAGAGAAATGGCAATAAGAATTTTAAAACAAATATTTTCAGAAGGCGAAAGAATTGATGTATTTTGCTATTATTTCAAGTAGAAATGTGAAATCTCTTTTTAAAAATGCAGGACTCTTTTTCCTGATAAGAATACAATATTTGGGGAGAATATGGGTTGGTCCTCTTTCCAAATACTTCCTCCTGAATTGCAACATCATGACAAATTCAGTCTGATTTCACTCATTTTCAAATATATTTTAAGACCAGGGAAGCATGGGAAAGATTAAAATAAATGAATATCCAAAGCAGTTTAAAGTAACTAAAAGTTTCCTTTTCCATAGAAGAAAATACTTTAAAAGTGTTTAGTGCTATTCATTTCAAATTTAAATTTTATTCACAGGAAAGTTATTGAAACGTTTGTACCTCTGAGAAAATTTTGTAAAGGTAAAGGAAATAAAATCTACGTTTTAAAAAATTTTTGAATAGCTTATTGTGAATAAGCAGCTTTGTTAAGCGACTCATCTCTTTCTAGCATATTTTTGTTCAGCAGATATTAGTGAAAATTAGTTTCTTAAAACTCTGGGCTTAAATATTAAAGAAATAACTCCATGTTACTGAATTATTGCCCCAACCTGCATTCATTAGGACGTAAGTCCTTTCATGAGGCTTTTTAGTGTCTCTGAGTATCTCTGGGTTGAGACAATGATCTTCTTTATAACCTCTGTGAGCGATGCAAGAGGGGCCTGGGTCCCATGGTGACTTCATGAGAAACCACTTGGGGGCGACATCTCACGGCAATCCACGATGCCTGTGTCGTGTCCATCCCCCACCTGTCTCAAAGCTCCAAACCTTAGTTTGGAAATTGGGAGTGGGCAGCCCCCTACTGAGCTATTTCCCTTTCGCTAACTGAACCCTGAGGCGGCTCTTTCTCCTTGTGAAACCAGTTCCTTCACTTGCTGCTTGAGGCTTCTTTCTCAAAGGATTTTTCCAAACCGAAGCTGATAGGTTATGAAATCAATTTAGTGAGTGAAAGAGGATAGTATTAAGAATTGAACAGGGGCAGGGGCTCCTGAGTCGCTCAGCTGGTTAAGCGTCCAACTTGGCTCAGGTCATAATCTTGAGATTTGTGGTTTTGAGCCCCACATCAGGCTCTGTGCTAACAGCTCAGAGCCTGGAACCTGCTTTGGATTCTGTGTCTCCCTCTCTCTCTGTCCCTCTCCCACTCTCTCTCTCTCTCTCTCAAAAAACAAATATTTTTCGAAAATTAAAGAAAAAAAAAGAATTGCACAGGGACAACAGATGTAAACTGGAACTGCTCTGGACAAAGCAGGATATGTACCAGTTCAAGCCTAACATTAAAGAAAATAGAATGGAATCAGGAGAGAAAAGATCAGTGTGATCAGTGTGTCACTTTTGAAGTATAAATAGTGTTTCATGAAACTTTTCCTGGGAGCAGGTAAAACACATTTCTTATTGGAGTCAAAGACAAAAATGGTTGAAAAATCACCTCGCTCTAGAGCTCAGACTAAGAGAGGGCCTTGAGAAAGGTCGTCATGCTTTCCTTCTCCTTCTGTTTTTCTCACCTACCCAGTCTCCTTTTACCCTAAACTTCTCCAACAAACCAACTCTTTTTTTAAAAAACTTCTTAATGTTTTATTTATTTTTGATAGACAGAGGCAGTGTGAGCAGGGGAGGGTCAGAGAGAGAGAGGGAGATACAGAATCTGAAGCAGGCTCCAGGCTCTGAGTTGGCTGTCAGCACAGAGCCTGATGCGGGGCTCGAACCCACGAACCGTGAGATCATGACCTGAGCCGAAGTCAGATGCTTAACCGACTGAGCCACCCAGGCGCCCCCAACAAAGCAACTCTTATAGCTAAATTCCTCCCACTTGAACACCAGCACTGGGCCTGAAACATAATGCTTATAGGATAATACTTTTCTTGCCTGGAATCATTGAGGAATATAAGGGGTTCATCTATCACAAGGGTATCTAAATGTGGACTTCTATGGATGGAAGCTAACATAAAAATTTTTTTTTCCTCTGCTTAGCTCCTTGAAGGTAAAAGCCTTCTGAGAGAACAGCACCCAACCTGAGAGATAAAGGCCCTCAGGAACTGCTTACTGAGCTCCCCACACCCCCAACCCCCAACCCCCCCCACCCCATCTGAAGACTGGATTTTCCCTCCTGCCTTGCTCGCCCTGTGAACTCTGATACCCATGTGTTGTTTCCCCAGTGGGTAACTGCCCTCTTTGCGGAACTGCTCCAGTATTTTCCCTCAGAATAAGGGCAAGTATCCAATAGAAGAAAACGTACACTCTGGAAGTCATACTGCAACAGGGGAAAGTTAAGCCAGATACTTAAAGCAGTCAGCATGGTGCTTGGTATCCAGTAAGTGCTTGGTAATGTTGGCTGATGCTCTTATTACTATTAAGTAAACAGAGGAGAGACAAAACAACACACACACACACACACACACACACACACACACACACACACGCTCATACTGTGTCCCTTCACAGAATGAGGCAGGAGCTTTAAAACTTAGTTTGGTGGTTCTGTTTATTAGGCAAACCATTAGTGAATTATTTTTAAGTGATACTGTCAGTTCTCAGGACCCCTGATCCACCAGCTTATTTGTGTCTTCTCCATGACATCTCCATATCCAGATAATGCAGAGCAGGCTTTATGCCAGGTTGGAAGCGAGAGCGGGCCTATTAGCTCCATGCTGCTTCCTCTGAAATTGAAATGCCTGTGGTTTGATTCAGGGGGGCTCCTGCTCTAGGCTTTGCTGGCAGTCTGAGAGAGAATCAGCCCTCCAGGCAGATGAGCAGGGATTCTCAGCCTCCGCACAGATGACTTTTGAGATGGGATGATTCTTTGTTGTGTGGGGTTGGTCTAATCACTGCAGGATGTTTAGCAGTATGTTGGCCTGTATTCATTAGTAACATCTCTGCCCTGCTCAAGTTGTAATAACCGAAAATATTTTCAGACATTACCAAATGTCCCCTGGGGTCAAAATGACCCCAGACAAGAACCACTAAGATAAATTAAGGGCAAAAGTTAAGATAATAGTCCTATGGTACACCAATATTAAGTCACTTTAAATATATATATCTGGATCTCAATAATCATATATATCTACCTGGACTTAACAAGTAGCCATCTTAAAGGATACTTTTGCAAGATTTATTACTATTGTATTATGAATATTATCATTTAAAATGTCTCACCTTTTAAAATGCAGCAAGAATCAAGAAATCTCTCCCTCACATTTCCCACATACTCTTCGCCCAAGCATTGCCTTCTGCTTACAATGCACTTCCCTTCCTGGGCAAACTCCTACTCATTCTCCAACGCCCAGCTCAGATGTCACATCCTTTTTAAAGAATTCCATGTGTCCCAGTGGCATTTTATGTATATCTTCTATCACCGTTTTTATATTTTATTATTTATGGGTCTGTCTCCCCAACAAGGGTAGGAACTACATCTTATTCACTTTTCCACTTCCAGCCTTCGCTTGGCACACTGCCTGTCACAGAGCTTTTCCAAGGTAAATGACTAAGAGCTGATTATCAGAGAGGAAGCGTGGAAGCTGAAAATTTGAGTTTCACTCTTCTGCTTTTAATTCACTATATGACTTTGGACAAGTCATTTAACTCTCAAAAATTCAGCTTCTTCACTCAAATGAAGATAATAGTATACAGGGGCACCTGGGTGGCTCCGTGGATTGAGCCTCTGACTCTTGATTTTGGCTCAGATCACAATCTTACAGTTCTTGAGATTGAGCCCTGTGTGTCGGTCTCTGTGCTGACAGCAGAGAGCCTGCTTGGGATTCTCTCTCTCCCTCTCTACCCCTCCCTTGCTTGCATGTGCACCCTTACCCCCAATAAATAGGTAAACTTTAGAAAAATATAATACTCTTTAAACTTGGTAGGTAGTGTTGTGGTTTTAAAACACTGAGTTATATTAGTGTTTCTTTAGAAAATAAACTGTGGCCTGTTGTGGACTATAAAGTATGAAATCCATCCTTAGAATTTATAGTTGGGCATAGTGTAGTTTTGACTGAGGACTGCCAGTACAAGTTTTATGGAATATTTATTATTTGATTATGACTATGTAATAATTTAACAATGACTTTCATTAAAATATATTTTTATTTTTTTTAATTTTTTAAATGCTTTTATTTATTTTTGAGATAGAGTACAAGTGGGGGAGGGGGAGAGAGAGAGGGAAATACAGAATCCGAAGCAGGCTCCAGGCTCTGAGCTGTCAGCACAGGGACAGATGCAGGGCTCGAACTTGTAAACCTTGAGATCATGACCTGAACCAAAGTTGGATGTTTAACCAACTGAGCCACCCACGTGATCTTATATTTTTCTTAATTCTACTATGACTTACAGAAATATATTCAGTAGACTACATGCAGGGCTGAAGGCAGGCCTAAAATCCACCATTATTTGGATATTACTGTTCTTGAGACCCCCTTGGCACCGTAGGCTGAAAAGGCCTGTTGACACTGGCTTATAGCCTTATAAGTTGGTCATTGCTGTAGGGAACATTTAATTACATCACTGTGATTCATCTGCTTTTTGAATGTTCCACCGGGAGGCAACCTGGAACAGAAAGATAATGGATCCTGGGGCCAGATGATCCACTTGTTAGTGTATAATCCTTGACAAGTTGTTTATACTCTCTGAGCCTCATTTTCTTCATCTTTCAAAAATGAGAATAATAATAATAATATCAATTATTTTGAAAATGTAAAGAGGTCATTAACAGTGGACTTTTAGGACAATAAAACTACTCTGTATGATGCTGAAATGATGGATACATGTCATTCTACATTTGTCCAAACTGATAGAATACATAACACCAAGAGTGAACTCTAGTGTAGACGACAGATTTGGGTGATTGATGTGTCAACGTAGGCTCATCAATTGTAACAAATGTAGCACTCTGGGGGATGCTGATAATGGGGAAGGCTATACCTGAGTGGAAAATCTCTGTACCATCCCCTTAATTTATCTGTGACCCTAAAACTGCTCTAAAAATAGTCTACTAAAAAAAAGATGTTATATGTATAAAATATCTAATTCATTCCTGGCACATAGGATGTACTTGCCCAATATTAGCTACATTTCATTCACCGATGACAGAAAACATTTATACATCATTCTGCTGTCTACCATGTCTATCTAGCTTGCCTCCTTACTATCAAAGGCTCTGATGCAAAAAACCATGAACCCATGTCAGAAATTCTTCCATTATTATTAATAGAGGTACTATTATTGCCTAGTGATGATAATCTTATTAATAATATCAGCCACAACAAACACATATTAAATATTAGTGTGCCTGCATTTTTCTGTATGCTTCATATATACTAACTCAACAACCTTATGAGAGAAATTCTATTATTACCCCGTTTAGCAGATTAATGGAGGTACAAATGGAATAATTGTGCAATGTTACACAGTTGAAAAGTGGGGGAACCAGAGTTAAAAAACATAGACACCTGCCATCGGAGTACATCTTCATAACCACTAGGCCTCACTGTCTGATGGCAGTTCATTGTTTTGGCCACTCCCTCAACAAACACACTCTGAACAGTTATTTTGCTCCAGAAACTGAAATTCTGAATGAAGATAAATAAGACTTACTTGTAGTCTTCCAAGTTCACACTGCAGTAGGTGAGACAGACGTGTAGAAACAGATGACTTCTGTGTAATGTACTAAGAACAACAATAGAGGACACAGTTAAGTACAGCAAGAGCAGAACATGACAGTTCTCTGGGTGATGTCACCCTGACAGAGGAAGGGACCCCTTGAATGAATTAAATAGATCAACAGCCTTGCTATAGCAATGAACACTCAGTAACAGGTGTGGCTGGTTAGAAGCAGATAACTACCAATAAACCTGGCCTGAAACCTACCTAGAGATAATTTAGGTTTTTATCATTCAGCCCATTATCTTACTGCCTGGATTATCTTCTTTAGGAAAAACAAAACAAAAAACCCGATAATAAAATATTATGTGACTTAGAAGCTAGGCGGTTGCTAATATCTGTTCCTATTATCAATAAAACTGATAAACTGTGAAGCAGATACTCAACTTGGTCTATAAAAATTAACAGGTGCTGTCCTTTGATGTTTATGTCTTCTGACAAGACTGTGTTTTCAGTATTAGGCTGCAGTACAGTGATCTCAAGCTTTGTTCTGACCAGGAGGAAATTAGAAAGAAAGGTTTCAGGTTATTTCCTTGCTCTGTGAGGCCGTTTCCTAAGTTTCCTATGCTTGTTTTCTGAGTTGTTAGGGAAGAAGAGGTGAATGGCAGGATGCCTCAGGACAGTTGCTCACCAAGTACATTTGTGCTCCTCTCAGTTTCACTGACGGCCTGGAAGGGAAGTGTGGTCTCAGAGAAAAAGCCATTATCCTAGGAACACCCGTCTGTAATGAATGCATTGTGGCTTTCAACCAATACAGCACTTAAAGGATGAATAACTGGAATGTGTACTCAGTGCCTGTGGCTTTCCTTCCAGCTGAGGGGAGAAACGAGCTCCCCATATTTTAAAGTTGCAGTTTGGCAAAGCAGGCCTTTCCCCACCAAAATAGATTGTGAATTTAGGGAGAGTTCTTACGTAGATCTCCTAGGTAGCTGGATTAAAATACGTAGGAGGAGTCTTAAGCATTTTAAAAAAGCCAGTAGGAGCTGATTCCAAGTATGGTGAAATGGCCTTCATTGTGAAATTAGGTCTTGTGTTTGAAAGGAGATATTCCACAGGGGATGTGCTGGTGGCCAGGAGAGAGGAGGGGCTGTCAGGCACTAGAGCACTGCTCAGGGGCGAATCTATGCAGAGATGATGCTTTCTCTTGTAGTCACAGACTGTTCGCCTAGCAGAAAGCTTTTCAATGATCTAGGGCAGTGCCTCTCAAGCTTTTTTCTTCTCTGTCCTAAACACCTGACAATCATGATATATTTGTAGTAGAAACCATGGCAGGATTGGGATCAGAAATTCTGGGGGAGAGGAATAAGGTTGGCAGGAAGGGATGTGGTGAGGGAGGTGAGGCAGTTTTAAAAACAAATGAGGCAGGTGAGTGGGAATTTACATCCTCGGCTGTGAGGAGACACCGCTGCTATTCCAGTGAGCCACTCTCCTTCGGGACATTGGTGACTGATGCCACCATCCTCAAAGGTTACTCTGGTTCAGATGCAGGCCACTCCTACATCTCTGTTGGCCTTAAATTTGTTCTCTGGAATTTCCCAGAACATGTCTGCTATCCCTTCCCACACGACAGTTCAAATATTTGGAGCCAGATCCCCTCAAACACTTCTCTTTTCTAGATTAAACTTCAGTTGTTTTTTTCTTGCCCGTCCCACATCTTTTCCTCAGGTCCCTGCTCTGTGTCAGGTGAAATCAGGTAATCTGAAAAAAAAAATCAATGATCCTGTGTCACACGGTGGTAATAAGTTACTTTTATGTCTACAATTACAAAACAGGAAGAGAGCTTAGAGGTCAGCTTATCCAATTATTAATTTATACTTGGAAAACAGTAGAGACTTCATGTCACACAAGTTGTTGGTAGGTAAATTAGGACAAAAATGCAAGTGTTTGAACACTCAGTGTAGAAGGTGTGTGCCAGACCACATTCTTGGGAAACATTTTAACAGGCAACACATCAAAGTGTAACTAACCGGGGAGAAACTAACAGTACAATAAAGAATCCAGCCTCCTGTAGCTTTTTGCCTATTTCAGCACACGCCATATCATTTAATTTTACAGAATAAGATCACTCCCAAATCAGTGGGGGCTCCTGTTTGTTTCTTTTTAATAAGATAATGGTTTATTGGGGCCCCTGAGTGGCTCAGTTGGTTGAACATCCGAGTCTTGATCTCAGCTCAGGTTATGATCTCACGGTTTGTAGGTTAGAGGCTAGCAACCGTGGGGGATTGTGGGCTCCATGCTGGCAGTGCAGAGCCTGCCTGGGATTCTGTCTCTCCCTCATTCTCTGCCCCTCACCTGTTCTCTCTCTCTGTCTCTCTCAAATAAACTTTAAAAAAAGATAATCGTTTGTTATATTGTTTTGTTTGATGAAATACACAAAAAAAAGTGAGCTGTTTTTTCTCTTATTTTTGGTTGGTAATACTCTACCTTCAAAGGTGTAATTCTATCGATGCAACTTAATTCCAAAATTCCAAAATTGAAGGATCCTTAAAAGACCAAATAATATTACATAGCAGCTATATTATTTACTATGAAGGATAGAGAAAAAAATCCAAAGCAATATTATTGGTGTGATCATTTTGCCTAGAAATACACCAAAAGTTTGTATTTTTTTATTAATAAACCCTTAATTTTAAGATAGTTTAAGATTTACAGAACAATTACAAACTTGGTAGAGAGAATTCCCATATACCCCACACCTAATTTCCCCTATTACTAACATCTTACCTTAGTATGGTACCTATGACACAACTTATGAGCTAATAGTGATACATTATTATTAACTAGTCTTTTCTTTATTTACAATCCCTTTGTTTTTATCTAATGTCCTTTTCCTGTTCTAGGATTCAATCCGATATATAACATTACATGTAGTCATCATGTCTTTCTTTCTTTCTTTCTTTCTTTTTAAAAGGAGTGAGAGAGAGAGAACGTGCTCTCATGGGGGAGAGGCGCAGAGGGAGAGAGAAAGAAAGTCTTAAGCAGACTCCGTGCTCAACCAGGAGCCTGACTGGGGGCTCAGTCCCATGACCCTGGGATCGTGACCTGAGCCAAAATGAAGAGTTGGATTCTCAACCGATTTACCCACCCACCCGGGTGCCCCAGTCATCATGTCTTCTTAGGTTCCTCTTGGTCATGGCAGTTTCTTTGGCTTTCCTTGTTTTTGCTGCCCTTCACAATTTTGAGAGGTATTGATGAGGTATTTTGTAGAAGGTCTTTCACTTAGGACTTGTCTGATTTTTTCATTATGATTAGACTGGGTTTATTAGTTTTATGAAGGAAGACCAACAACAAATTATATCAGGAGTATATGCTATCCGGGCGCCTGGGTGGCTTAGTCGGTTAAGCGACCGACTTTCCGACTTTCGCTTAGGTCATGATCGCGCGGTTTGTGGGTTCAAGCCCCGCGTCGGGCTCTGTGCTGACTGCCAGCTCGGAGCCTGGAGCCTGTTTCAGCCTGTGACTCCCTCTCTCTCTGACCCTCCCCTGCTCACGCTGTCTCTCTCTCCTAGAAATAAATAAAACATTAAAAAAAAAAAGGAGTATATGCTATCAACATGACTTATAGCTGTTAATGCTGACCTTGGTCACCCACCTGAGGTAGTATTTGTCAGGTTTCTCCACCATAAAGTTACTTTTTTTCCCCCTTTCCATACTACACTTTGGAAGGAAGTCACTGCTATATGCAGCCCACACTTCGGAGATAAGGAGTGATACTCAACCTTCTATGAGCCATTTTAAGTTATTTTTTTGTGAAATATATCAGGTCTGTGTCTAGTATTACTTATTCATTTTGTATATGAATGTCCACCTGTTCCAGCACCATTTAAAGGCTGTCCTTTCTCTATTGAATTGTCTTTGTGCCTTTGTAAAAATCAATGAACTATATTTGTGTGGGCCATTCATGTGACTCTGAAGGTACATTTAAAGGAGATTCTTGAGAAAATTAGTTGATTTTTATTTTATTTCGCTAATCTGTGTAATTTAATTTTTTTAAGTTTATTTATTTAAGTCATCTCCACACCCAATATGTAGCTCATGACCTGGAGATGAAGAGTCCCATGCTCTTCCGACTGAGCCAGCCAGGTGCCCTTCAGTGTAATTTAATTTTATTGAAATATTTTATGTCCACATATATAGCTATTATGGTAGCCTTTGAAAGTGGTACCTCTTAATAAGAAACCAAAAGTCTTTAACTTCACCTTCCTCCTCTTTACGTAAGATTACCAGAATGTTAGGATGAGAAAGGGAATATAGAAACGCTGCAGTTTAACAATATTTTTTGGCCTATGAAAAAGCAAGAGGCCCATAAAGTATTTGCTCAAGGTCAAATAGCTGGTAAGTGATCAAGCCACTGATCAATGATCAGTGACTCAATGAATACTCCAGCCAAGCCTGTCCCCTACATGGTATTCTAGTTTAAACACAGACTTCTGTCTTTATAGTTCTTTCTCTCCAGTCATACTAATTCATTGATATACATGCTTCTCAGGTGATTGAGTAAACATTCATCATCCACAAAGTTAACCAGAAAACTAGCCCAGGGGTAATCATTCTGAAAAGCCAGGTTGGTAAGAGCATGGCACTAATGAGGTAACTCCTGAATTCTTGTACCCTGGGAGACGGCTTATTTTTGCTCTGTGGCCAAACTGCATTTATACAACCTCTTAACAAGCTTGGAAGGGTTTGCTTCTGGTCACAAATGGAACTCACTGAGAAAATGTTGGAGTTATATATGTAATCTATTGCTGTTTTAGGGGGAAAAAATAGCTCACTGGGCATATCCTACTGCTACTAAGTCAGGAAGATAATTTTCATATGAGAAAAACCATAGGGCACCTAGCCCTGTGTGAATGGTCATTGTGTTAGGTGATTACTTTGTTCACAAGTAAATAGAGATAGAAAGAGATAATGGTTTACTGGATAAGTGGAAAGAAAAGATTTTAATTATAAATCTGATATTCTGATTCCACATAATTTCTTAAATGTATTAAATGGATGTATAAATCTATGAATATTTAAGTTTTCATGCTAAACTTATTAGATCACAAGATGCATCCTAGTCTTTCATATATCATCCAAAGCAGCAAAAATGATGTTGAACAATGAAATCTAGTTCTGTGAGTTGAGGGCTTATTTGTTCTCTTTTATTAAACTTTAGTCAGATCTACTACCATAACCATCTTGCCATATTTTAAAATATATTTCGGGGGCACCTGGGTGGCTTAGTCGGTTAAGTGTTCAACTTTCGCTTAGATCATGGTCTCACGGTTCGTGGGTTCAAGCCCCGCATCGGGCTCTGTGCTGACTGCCAGCTCAGAGCCTGGAGCCTGTTTCAGTCTGTGACTCCCTTTCTCTCTGACCCTCCCCTGATCACGCTCTCTCTCTCTCTCTCTCCTAGAAATAAATAAAACATTAAAATAAAATAAAATAAAATATATTTCATCCTTTATATTTCTCCATTATTGCCAAAGTCATTATAATTAATTATAAAAGCCATCATTTATTAGACGCCCACTGTGTACTTAATATTATCCTAAGCATATTTATTCTCCTCATTCTAATGCAGTCTTCATCACAATTCTAAGAGGAAGAATTACCTTACACTTCATTTTGTAGTGATTAAGAAATAGCAGCCCTGTAATTTATTATCAAAAATCATCATGGCTTTTACTTACTGCATACCAATGGAAACACCAACTTCTTTATGTCTCTGATCACAGCAGGCTATCCATGAGATTGAGTCATTCATTAATTCATACTAAGGTAAAAATGATGAGAAATGTTTGATCTGTCTACAAGAGACCTGGAGAAATCAAATTAAATGATAAATATTTCTGGCAGTGGAAATACACTGTTGGGAAAAGGAGTACAGGAGACAGGGGGCTTTTCCTGCTGAGGAGTCCCTGTTCTTTCAAGTACATTTTTTATTTTTTTTATGTTTTTTTATTTACTTTTGAGAGTCAGAGAGAGACAGCGCAAGCAGGGGAAGGTCAGAGAAAGGGAGATACAGAATCCGAAGCAAACTCCAGGCTCTGAGCTGGCTGTCAGCACAGAGCCCGACGTGGGGCTCCAACCCACAAACCGTGAGATCACGACCTGAACTGAAGTCGCACACTTAACCTACTGAGCCACCCGGGTGCCCCTCAAGTACATTTCTTAAATGTCTGCCTGGTAAGATGGTAAACATCTTATCTGTAAACAAGAACAGTGTGTACTCGAGAATGGAGACTTGGCTTATCCAGGGAGAGACTACTACTAGAAAAAGTAGAGACCTAGATGTGGTGGAATTTTTGGACCAAATTATCTACCCATGAGTGGGATGAATGAATTAACTGTAGTTCTGCACTGAAGAATTCACAGGTGGCAATTATAATAATTAGAGTGTATCCAGGCAAAAGTGTGCAAAAGCAACTTAGGTGATGGTTAATACTGAGCACTATTTTTGTTCGAATTTCACATACTTGTTTTTATTTTCTATTTTTAGTCTACCTAAAATTAGACACATTTGTTCTGAGTTTAGTACTTTCTGATAAGCATTACTGGGAGCATGGCTTCAGGAATACATCTCCAAATGATTCTGGTTAAATTTTAGAACTCACACATTCTCATGTTTTGAGGCTATGAGAAAATAGAAAATGTTTTGGTGACCTGAATAATTTGAACTGTCAAGGTCCTACATCTCTTTAACAAAAACATTATCATCTATGGCTATTAAAGTTGTAGAAGATGGATACTCTAGATACAGCAGTGTGACTAAAAGTGAGGCCTCTTGGGTTGGACTACGTGAGTTCAAATTCTAACTCTGCCATTTATAGGTCATTTGGCCATAAGCATTTACTTAACCATCTTGTGTTTCGGTTTCCTCATTTGTAAAGTGGGGGCAATAATGGTACAGTATTTTATTTCACAGGATTGTTGTGAGAAATCAAAGAATCACTAAAACAATGCCTGGCACAAAGTAAGCATTCAATAAATGTATAATATTATTATTGCTAGCTTTTTGATATATGTTGTACTCTACAGTTGATATCCATATTTAAACTAATAACGTCCATTTTTCCATCTATTTTTCCTTACTTTAAATGTTTTTTGATAACTAAGATATCTGGATCAATGTATCCATTTCTGTTTTATCTTTCTGGTTTTTAGTAATTGTATCTGTCTCCTGGAATGTCTGATAAATATCTCCTGAAAGTGCCAGACATTGTGTCTAAACATTGTAGAGGCTTAGGGATGAAATCTTTCTTTAGAGAGGCTCTACCCTTTGTTCTTTGAGGTAGTTGACCACTTTAAACCAATCAGAGATAGACTGCAGGCTGCAGTAGAGCATTTTGTTTTGTTTTTAGATTTTTTTTGAACAGTATTAAATTCACATTAAAAAAAATTGAGCAGAATGTACAGAGTTCCTGTATGCCCTACCTTTACACATGCATAGCTTCCCTATTATCAACTTCACTTACCAGAATGGTGTTGTTTTTTGTTTGTTAGTTAGTTTGTTTGTTTACCAAGGATGACTCTACAGTGATGCATCATTATGCATCAAAGTCTGTAGTTTACTTTAGGGTTTGCGCTAGGTACTGTGCATTCTGTGGTTTTGACAAATGTATATGACAGGTACCCACCATCATAGTATCATAAAGAGTAGTTTCACTGCCTTAAAAACCTGTTATGCTCCACCTCTTCATCCGTCCCAAGTCCAAACGCCTGGCAACTATTATTGATCTTGCTTTTGTCCTCATAGTTTCACCTTTTTCATAATGTCATAGAGTGCATTACAGTTTTTGTAAGGTTCTTTTCCACCTCTGATCCATCCCTGTTCTTAGGAGATCTCTGGTATAGACTGAATGTTTATGTCTCCCCAAAATTCATGTTGAAATTATTACCCCTAATGTGATGGTATTATAGGTGGGAACTTTGGAGGGTAATTAGGTCATGAGGGTGCGGTCCTCAGAAATGGGAGTAGTGACCTTATAAAAGAGACCCTTGAGAGCTCCCTTGTCCTTCCCACCTTGTGAGGACACAGTGAAAAGATGGTTGTCTATGAACCAGGAAGTCAACTCTCACCACACTGAATGTGTCAATGCCTTGATCTTGGACCTTGTAACCTCCAGAATTATGAGAAATAATTGTGTAATCTTTTTGTTATAGCAAAATACCCTCCAAAGTCTCCACCTAAGGATGTGGGGATACCTACTGTGACTCTTTCTTACTGGTGAGTTTTTTGAGACTGAAAAACCTCAGCTGTAATTACACAAGCTTTCTGCTTAATTTCTTAATATCCCGTTCCATGCAGCATAGGAATTCGGGAAAACAGGTCAAGTGTCAGGCCTGATTTTCCAAACTCCCTTCTCACTGGCACTCCAGACTGATAAAATTCATATTTTTCCAGTTTCCAAAACTGCCAAAAATTCTGTTGCCTTCTCTGCCTGTTAGTGACCTCTTGCTTACATCCACAGCCTTGGCCTTGGCCTCTTGCATAGTGCTCAGAGTAGGCAAAGTGCTATTTTGCCAGAGGAAAAATCAATTGCAGAATGTCAACTCTCCTTTCCAACTTTCTTCCTTCTCTGAATCTTGTTGCTCAAGTCTGAGTTTCCCCAGAAGTTCCTCAATGCCTTCAAACAGATATTGTTTTGCATATTTTATGCAGCTTTTGTAGCCATTCCTGGTGAGAGCATTGGCCTTCATCTTGGCTGAAGAGGCCCTAACATACATTCCTGCTTGATGTTTCTGTATTCCTTAATTATTGTATTAAGATTAGCAATAATATAAACAGTTTAGCCAAGCAATCTACCTATTCTACGAACCACATCCTTGATTCTATGGATGATTTGTCATTCACAAGAATAAATCTGTACTATTTATTTATTTATTTATTTATTTATTTTACTTATTTTTAAGTTAGCTAACATACAGTGTAGTCTTGGCTTCAGGAGTAGATTCTCATGATTCAGCACTTACATACAACACCCAGGGCTCATCCCAACAAGTACCTTCCTCAATCCCCATCACCTGTCTTCCCTACTTCCCTAACTCCCCACCCCCATCAACCCTCAGTTTGTTCTCTGCAGTTAAGAATCTCTTGTGATTTGCCTCCCTCTCTGTTTGTATCTTATTTTTCCTTCCCTTCTCCTATGGTCTTCTGTTAAGTTTCTCAAATTCCATGTATGATTGAAATGATATGTTATCTGTCTTTTTCTGGCTGACTTATTTCACTTAACATAATACCCTCCAGTTCCATCCACATTGTTGCAAATGACAAGATTTCATTTTTGTCATCACTGAGTAGTATTCCATTGTATGTATGTGTGTATATACCACATCTTCTTTATCTATTCATCAGTTGATGGACATTTGGGCTCTTTCCATAATTTGGCTATTGTTGATAGCACTGCTGTAAACACTGGGATACATGTGCTCCTAGGAATCAGCTATCTTGTATCCTTTGGACAAATTCCTAGTAGTACTATTGCTGGGTTGTAATAAATCTGTACTTTAATTTAGCATGTTGTTACATTAACATTTTTGATAATCTCTTGTGTAAAACTTAAGAATTTTTAAATAAATTTTAAAATGAATAATCTGGTAATCATAATCACCATATTTGTGTAGTATATATGAATTTCAACTAACTAGTAGAGATATTATAGAAATATAATTTTATTTGTTTTTGTAAGCCAACTTAATTTTAATCTTGAGCTCCTATTTTACTATGGTGGCAGAAACTTGATCTCAGTCAATTTGTAGATTTCCCCAGGAGTGTGTTTAAGTAAAAAGGGACATAAATAGTGCCAAAGCATCTGGGTTGGGAGAGATCTAATGCTCAATGTCATCTGTCCATGATGCATACAGTGATATGAGTATCATTCTGTCTCTCCATTCAGTGGTCCAGTCTGGCATTTCTTCACCTTCACTCTTATCTTCACAGCCACTTTAGATCTGCTGGCTGTCTCTATTTAAATTATTTTCATTCTTGAAAGGGTGAGAAACTTTCCAGTGCTTCTGAGCCATTCTAGAGGGATGGAATTGTCCCAACTGTCTAGACACACTACTTGTTTTGTTTTGTTTTGTTTTTATAGGGCTTGATGCCTCCATGGAACTAAACTCTGACTCTCTTTTGGATTAGTCTTCCAATTCCAGGGGAGAGATAGAGGGACGATTCATAACATTTTGCCCCAATATTTTTGTTCATTTTATGAGTCCTTTCAATTTTCCTAACCACTCAAACAAATCCAGCAATAGTTTGCTTTCTGTTGTCCCAAGTATTCCCTGAAACAATGACAATAGATTAGCCTAGCTGGAAAGGGGAAAATGAAATACTGGTGAGAAAAACAAAGCAAAGCATTAGTTAATTTTTTTTTTTTAAAGTTACTGTACTACATTCATTCAGCAAGCCCTTACTTATTGAGCTCCAAATGTATGCCAGGCAATATGCTGGAATATGCTGGACAGTAGACTGTAATGATGAATGAGAGGCAGTCCTCACCTCAGCTACCTCCAGATCCAACAGTCTTCTGCTGAAATATGGCAGAGTAAACACACATCTATATACCCTCCCTGCCAAAATTACATAAAAGTGACAGTATAGGGTTGGGTTTTTAAAGCACAAACCTCTAAAGGAAAAAAAAAAAAAAAGAAATACTAATAAGTAAAGGATATGGCAACATGGGAATACTGGAAACTAAAAAGCAGATGGAAGTGGCAAGATGGAATTAACAATGAAAACCAAGCTGGCGGTAAGGAAAGCTGAGAAGGCTGAATGAACTATAGGAGCTCAGAAATATTTAGAACTATCAGAATAGGGATGCAGGTGGTACTGACAGCAGGAGGGTTAGTTGCAGGTCGTAAGAGAAATGAATTATCAGCTAAACTTCTACTTTCCAGGTGCGAGTGTGGTTGAGTCTGCTACGGGAAGCCAGCTAAACACAAAAACAAAGAAACAAACAAAAAATAATAAATCAGCCTCGCCAGAACACCCTACAGGGATGTGTATCTGTCTGTTCCAGTCAGGTTCTTTTATTCCTTTATTTTTAAACATGAGCAGACTGCCAAAGATTACCAGGCAATTAAGGACAGCTTATGCCAGGACAGACAAAACCAAATCAAACAAACACCTGAAGAAAATAGAAAGTATTGGGGCACCCGGGTGGCTTAGTCGGTTAAGCGTCCGACTTTCGCCCAGGTCATGATCTCGCGGTTTGTGGGTTCGAGCCCCGCGTCGGGCTCTGTGCTGACTGCCAGCTCAGAGCCTGGAGCCTCTTTCAGTCTGTGACTCCCTCTCTCTCTGACCCTCCCCTGCTCACGCTGTCTCTCTCTCTCTCTTCTAGAAAAAAAAAAAAAAAAAAAGAAAAGAAAAGAAAATAGAAAGTATTTATGAAGCAGAAGAAAACTCTAAAAATGAACAAATTTGATAGTTCATTTCCCCAGGTGGTAAGAAGAGATATAGCATCTGGACAACAATGAGAAAAGACTATAGAATGAAACTATTCAGAGAAAAAAAATTGCTCTTTGAAGTTGAATAGTAAATTTTCAGGAAAAATTTTGGAAGATAAATTTGAGACAATCTTCCAGAAAGTCAATCAAAAATAAAGAAATGGAAAATGGAAAGGAAAAGGAAAATATTAAAGTTCAGGAGGCCCAACAACTAGTAAGCAGGAGCTCTAGAAAAAGAGAATGTAAAAGGTTAGGGCAGGGTATTTTTGAAGAATAAAATCCCCAAATAGAGGATATGAGTTTGTAGATTGAGAGAGCTCACTTATGTCCTGCATGATGCCTGCGACATCAAAAACTCTCACTAAGGCATGCCATTCTAAAATTTCAGTACCTTGCAGATAAAAATCTGCAAGTTCCTAGGGATTAAAAACATACGAAAGATCCAGAATCAGAAAAGCATGAGACTTTTCACCTGCCACATGGAAAGTCAGTGGAGCAATCCTTTCAAAATTCAGATGGAAAATTATTTCAAATCTTGATTTCTGTTCTCTGTCAAATTTTCTAACAAGTGTGAAGGCAGAATAAAGACATTGCAGATATGCAAGTTTAAACATTTTTTTTTACCTCCCTTTCAGGAAAATACTGGAGAATGGATTCCACAAAATAAGGATAGAAAATGAGAAGAAGATGACATAGGATCCAGGAAACAGGACCTGAACCAGGAATGAGAAAAGGAGATGTCCAGGTAGGTTGACCAGTTGTTCCAACTTGCCTGGGCCTGAGGATGGTGCCAGATGTGGGGACTTTCAGCTTTAAAACTGGGCAGGTCCCTGGCAAATTGGGATGAGTTGGTCATCTGACGTCCAGAATAAGAGTGAGGAGAAGTCCCAGGCAAAGAGCTAGAAGCAGATATGGAACATCTGGTCCAGACAGGAAGGTGAGAGTGCTTCAGAAGGGTATCTGGAAAATATATCCAGGGGGAAAACACATACATACATACTTACATAAGTGTGTGTATGTATTTCCTGGTGAGTTTGAATGTATTAAAAATGAAAGAAATTCTTCTTTTGAGGGGAGTTTAGAGAAAAATAAAGGCACTGGCAATGAAACCAATGAGGGTAGTAGAGACAATAGGGTAAACAAAAAGTTATAGATGAAAGAAAGTGAAACTGGGACATTACCATGGCTCTTCTGTGGGTTACATTTACATAATACTGCTAATGTAAGTACTGAATATTGCTCCAACCAGAAGTTGTATTTATCAAAATGGTGGAGAAAGAGGGAGCAAGAGTGTGTGAAGAAAGTTCTTAAATCATTGTCTTCAATAGTATTTTTTAGTCTCCTAAAAAAAAAATGCATGTTATTTAAAAACATGGAGGAAATTCCAGAAGAAAAAATAGTTAAAAGAGTTGAAAAAATCTGCTTCTGAAGAATGAAAGTTAATAGTGGGAACAAGTAAGGGAAGAGACTTCTTTATTTCATTTTATGAAAAAAAAGTTTTTTAAGTTTATTTATTTTGAGAGAACCACAGAGAGAGTAAGCTGGGGAGGCAAAGACGGAGAGGGAAAGAGAGAAACCAAAGCAGGCTCTGCACCATCAGAGTAGAACCTGACTGAGGGCTCCAATTCGCAAACTGTGAGATCATGACCTAAGCCGAAGCCAGGAGTCGGATGCCTAACTGACTGAACCACCTAGGCACCTTAAAACTTTTAAATTTCAAACATATTAGAAAAACTTGACTTGTAAAATTATGAACAGAGTGTCTTTGAAAGAATAATTGTTTTTTAAAAAAGTAATTATAGTCAGCAGCTTATATTTTTAACTTTATGTAATGTTTTATCATTCATAGTTTTTAATTTTAATTTAGTCAAATGGATTGGATTTTTTTATGATTTGTTCTTTGATGTGTTAATTTCTTTATCAGTGTGATGTCAAAACACAAGATACAGTGAAAGAATTGTTAAAGAGTATATATAGTACATTACTATTTATAGAAACATACCAAGAAATACTATATTTTGTTTTTGATTAGAAACATAAATAAAGGGCACCTGGGTGGCTCTGTCCATTAATCATTGAACCCTTGATTTTTGGCTCAGGTCATGGTCTCACATTCATGAGATTGAGCCCGGCCTCAGGCTCTGCCTCTCTATCTGCCTCTCCCCTACTCATGCTCTCTCTCTCCCTCTCAAAATAAATAAATAAACTTAAAAAAAAAAAAGAAACACAAATAATTAAAGCACATAAGCAGAGAATAACAATGATAGTACTATTTTGTATCTGTAACAGTATATATCTTTATTTTAAAATATGTGTAATTAACAAGGCATTAATTGTAACAAGGTTTTATTTGGTAAGAAAGTATGTTTTAAAATTTTTCTATAGTTTGAGATGCTTCACAGTTAAAAAGAAAATGGACAGCCCCAATACACAGAGGCAAGGTTTACCATAGCAGAAGAAGGTACTCCTGCTAGGGAGCCCAGAGAAAGGCACTAACCCAGATTGGCAGGAGGTGGGGAGAGAGTTGGTTAGGAAAGACTTCCCAAAGCAACTGACATCCAAGATGCCACCTAAGGGAAACACTGGTAGCCCTGGCGGTGGGGAGCTGCAGCTGGAGCTGTATTTCCCTTAGAAGATAAGGGGCATTTGTTATATGTGAGTTGGGGGAAAATCACAAAGACCCTATAAACCATGTTCCCTGAGTCTAGACCTCATCCTGAGGTTTAAGGGTCAATCTTGAAGGGTGTTGGAGCAGCAGGGCACAAGCAGATCCTAGGGAACCAGGTGAGGAATCTGGGGTCTGTATTTAGTTCATAGAAGCTGGAATTCTCTACAAAATAGTCCCCAACCCCTACTCCCCCAACCTCGCAATGATGCCTTTCAGACTCATTGAGCCTATTGGTTTGCCTTTTCTGCCTTCCTCTTTGTAGAGGCAGAACAGTGCATTTGTTCTTAATCATTTTCCCCTTTCTTCCCGAAGACCCCTGGCCTTCCCAGATCTGGGCTCAGTGCGTCAAATACTCCCTTTCTGTTCCAGCAACCGCTCCCATCTGTCCCTCTGCAGGCCCAGTTCACAACTGTGAAGGCTTTGTCAACATGTGTTTTCCCTTTTTGTCTCTTTTCTGTGCCAGAACCCCTCCTCCTCTGCACATGTGGGATGCCTGGATGCTGAATCACACATGCAGTGGCCCGGACTCATGCCTACTGCCCTCAACTTGTTTGCTGAGCTCCACTCCAAGGGCCTTTCTGCTGTGCGGAGGGAGGGTACCCTCCCTTTGCAATGTGTTTGCTGAACCCGGCGGTCTCTGAAGTGAGGAGAATGGAATGTTTTTCTACCAAAGTCCAGCTTGAGAGAGGACGGGGCTTGTGCTAAGAATCAGCGGGTATTTGTCATGGCTCAGGCGGCTGAGGTTTATTTTCCTCTATGGTAGTTTTTGGAAATATTTACTTAGTTTCACTTGAGTGATGTGAAGCCTCTTTCAGTGTGGTATTCTGAATCCCTCTTCTAGAAGAGAGGTTATCCTAATTGGGAAACATAATTAGATTTTGGTATTATATTTTAATGCTGTCTGTTTTTAGGATGAAGTAAAATTTACATGTACTGAAATGAACATAAATAAATCCAAAATTGTGAGTTCTGATAACTATATATACCCATGTAGTTGTTACCTAAATCAAGATAAAGAAGGTTTCCATTACTCCCAGAAAGTTCTCCAGTTCTCCTTTTAGTCAACTTTACCCTTACAAAAACCGCTCTCGAGTGCTATCACTATAGTTTAGTTTTAATGTTTCTAAATTTCACATCGGTGAAATCAGATAGAATGTATCCTTTTTGTGTCTTGTTTCTTTTTCTTTCTTTCTTTTTTTTTTTTTACAAATAGATTATTGTCAAGTTAGTTTCCATATAACACCCAGTGCTCATCCCCACAAGTGCCCCCCTCTGTGCCTATCTTCCCCCTCACCCCCCCACATCCATCAGTCCTCAGTTTTTTCTCAGCATTCAAGAGTCTCTCATGGTTTGCCTCTCTCCCTTTCCCCCGCCATTTCCCCCTTTTTCTCCCCCATGGTCCTCCGTTAAGTTCTTCCTAATGCTCTTAAATGTGCAAACATATGATATTTGTCCTTCTCTGCCTGACTTATTTCGCTCAGCATAACACCCTTAAGGTCCATCCATGTTGCCACACATGGCCAGATTTCATTGTTTCTCATTGCCATGTAGTATTCCATGGTATAGATAAACCACATCTTCTTGATCCATTCGTCCTTTGATGGGCACTTAGGCTCTTTCCATGTTTTGGCTATTGTTGAGAGCGCTGCTATGAACATTGGGGTACATGTGCTCCTATGCATCAGCATTTCTATATCACTTGGGTAAATTCCTAGCAGTGCTATTGCTGGGTCCTAGGGGAGTTCTATTGTTAATTTTTTGAGGAACCTCCACACTGTTTTCCAGAGGGGCTGTACCAGTTTACATTCCCACCAACAGTGTAGGAGGTGCCTGTTTCTCCACATCCTCGCCAGCATCTAGAGTTCTCTGATTTGCTCATGTTAGCCACTCTTGCTGGCATGAGGTGGTATCTCAGTGTGGTTTTGATTTGTATTTCCCTGATGGGGAGGGATGCCAAGCATCGTTTCATGTGTGTGTTGGCCATCTGGATGTCCTCTTTGGAGAAGTGTCTGTTCATATCTTCTGCCCATTTCTTCACTGGGTTGTTTGTTTTTTGGGTGTGGAGTTTGGTGAGTTCCTTATAGTTTTTGGATATTAACCCTTTATCTGATATGTCGTTTGCAACTATCTTTTCCCATTCCGTTGGTTGCCTATTAGTTTTGTGGGTTGTTTCATTTGCCGTGCAGAAGCTTTTAATCTTGATGAGGTCCCAACAGTTTATTTTTGCTCTTGATTCCCTTGCTTTTGGGGATGTGTCAAGTACGAAGTTGCTGCGGTGGAGGTCAAGGAGGTTGTTTCCTGCTTTCTCCTCTAGGGTTTTGATGGTTTCCCGTCTCACATTTCAGGTCCTTTATCCATTTTGAGTTTATTTTTGTGTATGGTGTGAGAAATGATCTAGTTTCATTCTGTACGTTGCTGTCCAGTTCTCCCAACATCATCTGTTAAAAAGGCTGTCTTTTTTCCATTGGATATTCTTTCCTGCTTTGTCAAAGATTAGTTGACAGTATACCTTTGGGTCTAGCTCTGAGTTCTCAATTCTATTCCATTGGTCTATGTGTCTGTTTTTGTGCCAATACCATATTGTCCTGATGATGACAGCTTTGTAGTAGAG